>NC_035436.2:53136789-53274520 GCF_002127325.2 Helianthus annuus
CTTCATCATGATCGGATTCTTCATACTACCCGTCTTCTTTATCTACAAACCGGGGATTCCCACGTTTGTCAAACACTTTCTTCATCCCTGGAGGAGGAGGTTATCATCCTCAGATGATGAATCACTATCGCCTGAACCTCCTTCCTCTTCAGAAGATGAACTGCTTTCATCAATAAGTTCTCGCTCATCGATCTTTCCCTTCCCTTGTCAGTCGCAGCCGAACCAGACTGACCAGCAACATTACCAGCACCACCATCACCAACACCAGGATCTATAGGCACATCCTGAACCTCTTCTGCAGCCACATTTATATCAACCTCAGTACTAGCTGCTGCACCAGAACTTCCAGCAGACCTTCTAGTTGCCTTGATTCCATGGTTAGCTGTGAGTTGCTCATCAGCCATAGCAATTAACGCTGGTTTCTTCATTAATTCAGAAACACTTCCTTCACGACGCCATCTGTGATTCTGCGGAGCCTCATAAATCAGGAGCATTAAATGACCGATCAGTTTCCTATCCGGATCCGATCCCTTGTAAACCCCATAGACTTGACGATTAGCAGTGTGCGTTCGTTCATCGGATTCACAGGAAAACACATCTGCCTCAGCTTAGCAAGATCAGGAATCTGATCATCTATCATCATTTGTAGAAACCGAGGGTATAACCAAAACTTTGGTGTTAGTTCGCTGTGTATCTGACGGAAGTGGCCTCCGAGTGTTCTCCTTCAGATTATTGAAGATTATACCGAGGAAATGTTGAACGGCTTGTTCAGAATCAGCGCCCGTAACAATCCCGTCAAATCAATAGGAGACAAATCATACCCAGAGCGCTTGTTGCTTAGGCAATGAATGAGAATGTGAGAAGAACTTATATCGAAGAGGCAGAAACTTCTTGTTGATTGATTGGTAAGAACGTTCTCGCTGTACTTAATCCTTAACAATAACCCACGCTGACACTGTAGCTCTATAGACGTTGGATCTTCAGATTTATCTCTAAGCCGAAGACCGTTCTCTGATAGAGTTTTCAGTAATGACCACCGGGCTTTTCAGCGACTACTGCCCTGATTACTTCCTTTTCATCCCACCGTTTCAACCACAGCTGTATTCCAGAATGCCTTGATGTATGACTGATAGGCGACATGCTGAGTTGTGATAGCGTAGTTGATTCGCGACCGATGTAGATACTCCATGATTCCATCAAACTCTGCACTGACACTTCCTTCAGGTTGTAAATACGCCACCATGTTATGTCTAGATTCAGACATAGCTTCCAGCTCTGATTTCACCTTCTTTGTTGGCTTTGCCCGCTCCTTTTTAACCTTTGTGCCATCTCTGTGCATCAAAAACGACACGTAATAAGAACAGGTCAAACAGTCAACAGAGAATTCTACACTTAGAAAATTTCCAATTTCTTGAAAATATTCTAAGTGTTGAACCCTTCGAAAGATCTATATATCCATCGAAGGATAGAAATTGAGCCCGAAAGATGAAAATCAGTTCGAAAGATGAAAATCAGTTCGAAAGGATGACAAATGGTTCGAAGGATGTTGATCCAGCTCGAAAGATGCTATTTATCTTGAAAGATGTCAAAACTTATCGAAGGATAATCTTTTCGAATGAACAAGGAAATTTTGAAAGATATCTTGATCTTTCGAAGGCTAATCAATCGAAAGATGATCTTTCAAGATAATGTACCATCTTTCGAGATTCACCTCGAAGAATGCTGTTTAGCACATCTCTCGAGGTGATGACTCATCATCTTCCGATACGGCGACTCATCATCTTCCGATACGGCGACTGTTCATCTGCATATTTTTCCGGTGAGTTTTCCCGGTGGTGTTAAATGTTTTCCGGTCAGAATATTAAACGAATTTGGTTATGTTTTATACCAAACATTAACATATCAACACCCTTAAAAACGATTTCCAATTTCAAATCAAAACACATTTAACCCAAACCGGACATAAACACAAACCAAACACTTAAACTTTACCCAAAACCCTAACCTCCCCTGTTTTAATCAACCCAAACATTCAGTCAACAATGTTCAATCTAAACAACATAACATCCACAAACAGATACAGTAGCATCACATAATCACAACATCATTGACTCATAACCTAGACATTCAAAATCTTACATGAATAAAACAAGAACATTAAAGAATGAATCATGATCAATGATATGTTTATGAAGTTTTGTTTTGATGTTTGTTAATAGATTAGAGCATAAACATCCTACCAAGATAATGTTATCAAATCCTGATGAACGAACAAGTGATTTTGAAATTTTTGGCAGAGTTTCGAGAGGATTTTGAGGGTTTTTGAAAAACTGATAATGACAATGATGAAGAAGACACCTTTTTATACTCCACCTCGAAAGTCGAACCGTCTCGAAAGACTCGAACCTACTCGAAAGATGAACAGTGGTCTCGAAGGATAACTTCTGGTTCGAAGGATCCATATAAGGTTCGAAAGATCCAGATATTTAAAGGATCTGGATCGAAAGATACCAGATATTTATGGATCCTTCGAAAGATATCCTTCGATCTAAAACCATCTTTCAAGTGGTCTGGTCAAATCGAAGGATCACTTGGTCAAATCCTTCGTTGACCAAGGTATCTTTCGACTAAAACCATTGACTTTCATTGACTTTCTTGACTATCTGATCTTTCGAGGGCCATTGCTTCCTCGAAGGATCAGATTTCCCACCAACACTTTGGATTTTTGGGAATTTTCAATTTCCACACTTCAAATTTTGGAGATTTTTCAGGAATGACCATTTTGAAAAGTTGTCCGTTATGAAGTTCTGCAAGGTTAATTTTATGAAGTATCTCGGCTTGTCAGGTATCGGATCGAGCACCAACATCAGTTAATCAAAAATAATGTTTAAATTGAAAATCTTTTTGGATTTTGTGGTTTGATAAAATAAAAGGTAACAATTTTAAAATCCTTTGAATGTTATCAAACGACATCACCGCTAATGTCGTGCTGATATGCACCAAACGACAAAAACTGTTTAAAATAAAGCAGTAAATAAATATATACAAACACAACAATATTTTTGCAAGTTTCTGGCGAAGAGAATCATATCAGCTTGCGGTCTTTTGTCAAAACACACTTCCTTTTAAAATTCTTTTACAGAAGCGGATAAGTATTCTACCACAATTACCGATATTGTTGTCCACTTAAACTCAACGATCAGGTGTAATCATAATACAATGAGATACGTTTAAGGTATGATTTATACTTACCGACCGGTGTTTATCCACTCACGACACATTCCCGTATCAAGGTATGCACGAGAGTTCATCTTACTGGGGAGTATACCGTTTATCATCCGTTTTTAACGTATATATATTTACAATGTGAACAAGTCACTTATTTGAGTTTGAAAACAAGCCCTATGTGATAGAATCACTTATTGATGAGGAACTTGATTTTCGATGCATGAGGGCACAGGAGCAAGTCCGTGAACAGGTCAGTACTTCCGTACAGCAGAGAGACGAACTTGACTCCCGGATAAATGTGATATTTTATCACTTATTTGATTTGGACATGTGATTGTTTATCACTTATTGAGGTCGAATGCAGTATGAGATATGTACACGTATGTATGGTATCATGGAAGAACTTAGACTTTGTCTTTTATAGAAACAACCATGATACCCAGATGATAAACAACATAAACCCCGAATATCTCAGAACCTCGGCAATCTATCAAACGAAATTTCGGTACCAAGACCATATGCCAATGAACGGTTCCCACGCGGTTTTCAGTCTGTTATGTTTATATCTCCTGCATATTTTAAAATGATCGTGAGTCTACCGGTACATCATTAGTAGAGCTACTTATCATTTTCTTTTTCTTTTGATTTCTGGAAACATGTTTCAACCGACCTCTGATGTAATATCACTTTCTCTTATATTGCCAAGAAACTCATTTTTGTTTTTCTATTGTTTTTGTGTTTTTCTGAATTTTCTCCCCCTTAAATGCAGAAAGTAAATAAATTAAAGACATATTTTTGTATTTTTGTGGTTTTTCAATGTTTTTGTATTTTTCTTGAAACTTTCTACCCCTAAAATTCAAAAATAAAGTGAAGTAAAAATATTTTTGGATTTTTGGTTTTTTAGAAAAATATTTACAAAAACGATTTCCTGATGTCGGTTACTCTTGCTTCACCTTAATGCCGTTTACCAAAAGTAAATAATCAAATCTTGATTTATCAAATGCTTTGGTAAAAAGGTCGGCACGTTGGTGGTCGGTATGAATATGAACCACATCGATAAGTCTCTTTTCAAAGCAATCACGTATGAAGTGATATTTAATATCGATGTGCTTCGTTTTCGAGTGCTGTACAGGATTCCGAGTGATCTGTAAGGCAGCCTCATTATCAACATAAATAGGAGTAGTTAGAAATTCAAAACCGTAGTCCCGCATCTGTTGTTGGATCCATAGAACCTGGGAGCAGCAACTAGACGCAGCAATGTATTCCGCTTCACATGTAGACGTAGCCACACATGTCTGCTTCTTGCATTGCCAAGTGACTAGGCGATTGCCTAAAAACTGACATCCTGCTGTAGTTGATTTTCCATCCTTTTTGCAGCCACCAAAATCAGAATCACTGAAAGCTGTGAGATCAAAGTTATCATCCTTAGGATACCATAACCCGGTGTCAGGGTAAGTCTTCAGATAACGAAAGATCCTCTTGACAGCAGCGTAGTGAGAGACCTTCGGATTCGCTTGATACCTAGCGAGAAGACAAGTTGGATACATGATGTCGGGTCTTGATGTGGTGAGGTACATTAAAGATCCAATCATAGCACGATAGAGCGAAGAATCCACAGCATCTCCTTCGTCATCCGGAGTAATTCCATGATTCTGAGGAAGAGGAGTAGAAATAGGCCTTCGAATCGGACATCTGGAACCGGCTCAAGATGTCCCCGACGTACTTGGTTTAATGAATAAAAATTCCAGATTCGGACTGATTAACTTGCAAACCCAAGAAGAACGTCATTTCACCCATCGCACTCATCTCGAATCGATCTTGCATCACCCTTTCAAATTCCTTGCACAGCTTATCATCGGTAGAACCAAAGATAATGTCATCGACATACACTTGTACCAACAGAAGATCTTCACCATTCTCTTTAATGAAGAGGGTACAGTCGATCAAACCCCGTCTAAAACCATTGCTGAGCAGATAGGTAGACAACGTTTCATACCAAGCCCGAGGTGCTTGATGAAGACCATATAATGCCTTGTTTAGAAGTAAAACCCTGTCAGGATGTAATGGATCTTCAAACCCCGGTGGTTGCTCGACATATACTTCCTCCTCGACTACTCCGTGTAGAAAAGCACTCTTAACATCCATCTGGTACACCTTAAATTTCTTGAAAGATGCGTAGGCTAGAAAGATTCTAATAGCCTCCAGACGTGCAACAGGAGCATACACTTCATTGTAGTCAATTCCTTCAACCTGACTAAAGCCTTGCACCACTAACCTTGCCTTGTTTCGGACAACAACCCCACGGTCGTCCTTTTTGCACTTGAACACCCAGCGAGTTCCGATCTTCTTGTAGTTATCGGGCCTATCAACCAATTTCCATACGCCCAATTTCTCAAACTGCTGAAGTTCTTCCTGCATTGCTTCCACCCATGAATCATCCTTCAATGCCTCTTTCCAAGATTTAGGTTCTTCTTGGCTAACATAGCAGGCAAAGGACCACTGATTCTGTTGTCCCGATTCTCTTATTTCAGCATACAAGCCAGCATTTTCGTTGTTTCTGATTTGATTTCTTGTCCTTACGCCACTGAGAACATCACCTATTATATTCTGCTGAGGATGACTGTTATGAATTCGGGTTTCAGTAACTTGAGGAACTTCAAGATTTGACCTCAAGTTAGTGATATTTAAATTCCCGATATCATTCTGAAGCTGGTGAGTTGTAGAAGATGATGCATTTTCTTCTTGGATAATTGGCGCAGACACTGGATCCGTTGCTTCTGAAGTACCTTGAACCGGACGCAGTGCTTCACCATCATTTGCATCAACATACTCCTCATCTTCCGATGACAAATTGTAATCGACAGCATCATTAAACACCTCATTTGAAACGAGATTGTTGACAGAAGAAGATGCGTGTGAGTCAACAATGATTGGACGAGCTAACTGAGAGCCAGTCGCATTCTCGCTTTCAGACAACATTTGAGCAATTGCATTATCATCATCAAATGTCGGCAGATTGAATGAGTCGAAAAGACCATCATAATCAAACATCCATGGATCTCCAGAAGGCTTCGGAGGATTAGAATATCTTTGAACTCTTACTTCACCCCATTCTTCAATCCTTTTGGTAGTTAGGTTCCATACTCGCAGATTAGGAGTAGCATACCCAAGGAAGTAACCTTCGATAGCTTTGGCACCAAATTTCCCATCAGGTTCAATCATGGTACATGGTGCACCAAAAGGTTCTAGATATTCCAAGTCTGGAGTCTTCTTGTGAAGGAGTTCGAAGCACGTTTTCCCATGTCTTTTCACTGTGAGAACCCTGTTTAACGTGTAGCAAGCCGAGGCAACAGCTTCAGTCCAGAATCGAACTGGAAGCTGAGACTCAACCAACATGGTTCTTGCAGTCTCAATTAAGGTTCTGTTCTTTCTTTCAGCGACTCCATTTTGTTGTGGCGTGTACCGAGAGCTATATTCATGAAGGATTCCTTTTGCAGTGCAAAACTCATCCATAACCCTGTTTTTGAACTCAGTACCGTTGTCGCTTCGAATTCGCCTCACCTTTAGAATATACAGATTTTCCAACAGGGTGATCAAATTCTTCAGAATTTCTGGAGTCTCGCTCTTGTGGACCATGAAGTCAACCCATGAAAATCTTGAGTAGTCATCAGTAACTACCAAGCAGAAAACTTCTCCGTGTACACTCTTGTGTTTGACTGGACCGAAAAGATCCATATGCAAACGCTCGAGTGGCATGTTGACAGTATTAACCTTCTTCAATGGATGAGATTTCTTGGTCTGCTTTCCCTTTTGACATGGCACACAGACATCTTGAAGTTGAAAGTTCTTCACATTAACACCTCTCACCAAGTTGTTTTTGACAAGGTGATTCATTTTTCTGAGGTGAATATGACCCATCCGTCTGTGCCAAGAGATCGTCTCCTTTTCAGTGGCTTTTGAAATGAAGCAAGTGACTTGCTTGGACTGAGTAATAGCTTGACTCATATCAAGGACATATAAATCATTCACCCTTGGAGCTGATAAGAGAATCCATTCTGGAGGGATCTTGAAACCCGGCTTCAGCACATAACAACCGGCATCATCAAAATGCACGGTGAACTTCTTGTCGCAGATTTGAGAAACACTCAAGAGATTGTGATCCAATTGCTTCACATAATTGATCTTGTCGAAACTCACAATCCCATTAGAGATCATTCCCTCGCCGGTGATATAACCTCCCTTGTCGCCAGCAAATGCAACATATCCTCCTCTGATACTTCGCACATCGAACAGAAGACGATAGTCGCCAGTCATGTGCCTGGAAGCCCCACTATCAACAATCCAGAGACTATTAATAGTTCCTCCTGGAGCCGCCTGCACATGCAATTAACACATCAGATTGAGAGGGGGACCCAAGCCTTTGTTGACTTGGGTCGTCCTTGATCATCAAGGAAAGTGATCTCTATCACTTGATGATTAGGAAATAAAACCTCTGGTGCTCCCCCTGAATTCAATACCTGTTTTTGTTTCCAAGCTTGTTGACCTCTACCAGTATTTGTATTAATTGTTTTTGAATTTACTGGTTTTACGTTTGCAGATTTAGCTTGTACAGGTTTCTCATCTTTGACCTCAGATTTCAAGGCCTTCTCAATTACCTTTTTGTTCTTTTGTTTCTCCTTCTTTTCCCTTTCTTTCAAGACACGTGGGTCTTGTTTCGGGGAAACCGGTTGTTTTTGGTAATTGGTTTCTTGGGGAGCACTTGTTTTTCCTTTCAACTTTTTCAAGTATGGGCAGTATCTTACGATGTGCCGAATTGTTCCACATTCAAAACACATTCTCCGCTCTACAAACCTGGGAGAAGCGTGTTGATGACTCGACTGAGAACCAGAGACTGAACTTTGTGGTTTAGATGTACTTGGACCTAAGTCACATCCATTTGTGTGTTGGGTATAATTGTTCTCATCATTTCTCTTTAAAATTCTAACTTGTTTTATGAATTCAATGTTAGATTTATTTTGAAATGTTTCCAGTTTGTCCGTACCCTTTGATTCAACAAAGTTCATTTTCTGTTCTCCTTTCTTGACAGGAGCTCTCTTGTTTTGCACCCTAGGAACCTTAGGTTGCTCAACCCTAGATGGTAGAATTTTGGGTTGTGCAGCCTTAGGTTGAGGAGCTTTAGGCTGTTCAACCTTAGGTTGCTGAACCCTTGGTTGTTCAGTTTTAAGCTGCTGAACCTTTGGTACTTGAGCATTCTTGCTTTGAGCTCTCTTTTCCTGTACCTGCCCTTTACCTTTTCCCGAATTCACTTGTTGTTTTCGCTCAACTGACAGTTTTTGATTTCCGTATTGTTTTCTAATTACTTCACACGGAACTGGTTCACATTGGGTGACCGTAATTTTGTTACCCTTGTTTCCCAAAAACTTGTCAGTTCTTCCTTCAAAAATTTTCTCAATTAACTCTTGATTTACGTTTTTGATTGGAAAATCCTTGTCAGAATAAATTTTACTGTCTCCCTTGAGCGTATACAACAAGTTATTCTTTTCAATGCTAGGTACATTTGGCTTCATTGCCTTTGGTGTTTCAATCTTACTTGGTTTCACCGGGGGATCACACAAGATGTGATTCTCAATTGGAATTTCGGGTGCAACCAAGTTAGACTGTGGTTTCTCATTTTCTTCAGATTCATTGTCTGAAGAATCAGCATCCTCAATGATCGGAGGACTCTGTTCCTTAACAAACGATGAAGTTTCCACCTTTTCAGACTCAGATTGCCCCGAGGATGATGTACCTGTTTTGAACCCGAGACCTACTGCAAAATCATCGAGATTGAGTGGCACTGTAGGTTCAAAACGGGGCATCTCCTCGTGATCAGGCAACTTGGAGTAGTTATGATTCATTGGAGGAGGACATGATTTAAATCCTATCCCAGTGAATTTCTCATCCTTCTTTTTCTTTTGCACATCAATAATGTGATCTAACACATAGCGGGAATTGGAATAACTTTCCAATTTCTGCTTGATTGTTTCACATTCACACTTTGCTGTGGCTAACTCAACCATCTGTTGCTCAATTGTGTCAATTAAATTGTTATTAGCATATTGTTTCCTTAAAACAGCTCTTTGAAGTTCAGAAACATCATGTTTAAGTGACGCAATTGTAGCTTTAAACTCTTTTTCATTTCTTGTCAAAAACAAATTAGCCTCTGATGCCTTTGAAAGATCCACAATCAATTCTTGATTGTGTTTGTGTGTTATTTCAAAAAGACTTTCTTTTTCTGCATATTCTTTACATTTAGCACATTCAACATTAGCAGAAATAGATTCAGGCTTAGAATCACATACCTGTGAGGTTTGTCCTTCAACATGAGCCATAAAGGCTGTATGAAAAGAGAAAGATCCGTCTTCAGAAAAGAATTGAGAAAGCTTCTCAGAAGTTCCAGCAGCTTTCTGACAAAGAATAGATCTTCTTTTGCATAAGGCTTCAGCATCAGCCAATAACTCATCAACCTCCAGATCCAAAGCTTCACTTGATATATCACTAACATCAAGTGATTCCCCATCCGAACTTCCACTATAACCCGAGCTATCTTCATCCTCAGAAGATTCACCAGCATGCACGGGTTCTTCAACCTTTTCAACTACCTTGGCATAACAAGCTGTGCCACCATTACCTCCTTCACCAAGCTGAAGATTCCAGTTGCAAATCTCGTCAGCTTGAACAACTAATCCTCTGTGGGGATTAGAGTTTGCAGATCCAGAAGAATTTCCTCCCACGGGAACTATTTGTCTGTCAGAATTGTTCTGTTGTTGCTGAGGCTGTCTTTGATTCCTAAAAGGATTCTGATTGCCTTGCTTGGCTGGTTTCTGACATTCCCATTTGAAATGACCTTTTTCACCGCAGTTGAAGCAGGTGACAGCATTTTTATCAAAACCATACTTGGTGTTGTTGTTGCTTTCCAAGTTGGTTCTTCCTGTTCTCTCCATAAACTCTTTAGCTCTACGAATAGCACTCGCAAGAGCCCACTTTATATCCATCATCTCGAACTCTTCTTTATCAACCTGTTGATAATCTTCGTTGGCCAGGTTGATATTTCCAATTTGACCGGCAACCAACCCACAATAAGCACTGACCAAGGTATTCAACATCTCCATATGTTCCTTGGCTATCTCAACACTGACTTTTGAGAAATTGGAAGTATCCAATCTGACAGTGTTAGGGTTGGAAGTAGCTTGAAAGCTTGAAGAACTTCCATAAAACCCTTGTTGTTGTGGTTGTTGCTGTTGAGCTCTGTTTGGATCCAGGAAAGGTGGTGGAGTGAACTGAGGAGCTGTCTGTTGCACATACTGTTGTTGTTGAGAAGAAGAAGAATCTGGTCTTGAGAGCATAGTATATGCTGAAGGATCAAACTGATTTGCTGTTGACGGTCCGGAGTTAGAAAGAAAAGCTGTTTGAAGCTTAGCATGTTGAGGAGCTGGCTTATCTCCTTGAATACCACCTGCAATCCCAAAATACACTTCTGGATTTTGAGCAGTGAATGTTCTTTTCGCCTTGAGCCTTTCTTCAACATCTTTGTTTTCTAACTTCTGAATTAGCTCATAAATGGAGATTGTATCTAGAACACCATTTTCTTTGAGAATCTCGAGATAACTGCTCCACTTTGCTGGTAAACTATCAGCAAATCTCTTAACCATTTCTTGTGGGGTGGCTGCAACTTTGAAAGCAAACATTTCACTCAACAGATGGTGAAATCTTGTAGACAACTCTGTTAGACCCTCATTCTCCATGCAAGTAAAACCTTCAAACTCTTTCTTAAGCAGTTCCTGCTTGATCTTCCTTGATTGAGCATTTCCTTCACATCTCATAGTAAGCATATCCCACAATTGTTTTGTAGTTGTGCAGTAGACAAACTGATGGTATATGTCTCTGTGAAGCGCTTGCGTGAGAATCATAAATGCTTTCTTCTCCAACTCGAACTTCTTTTTATCATCATCGGACAGGCTGCTGTAAGTCTGAGGATTAGATCCTGCGACTTCTAACTCATTCTCAAATTTATTGAAGAAACACATCCATAAGTCTTGGCCTTGTCCTTGAACATACGTTTTCAATCTTTCTTTCCACCAACCCCAATCATTTATGTGATTAAGCTTTGGCGGCTTTGTATTCGTACCCGTTTCATTATCATTTTGCATCATCGCTTGAATACTGCTGCTTTGATTTGTAACTAAGGCCCACTGATGTGCAGATATCATGGCAGCTGAAGGTGGAGCAATAGCCTGCATCCAAGCATTCTTGAAGTCTTGATCAGATTGAGAAGTAGATGATTGCGTATTAGATGATTGCGAAGCCAAAGATGTCATAGTCCACGCGGATGGATCCCATTGACCGTTTGTTCCCATTTTATATTTAATATATTAGGTGAAAATTAATTTTAGAAAAATTGATTTTCACAAACTATGTTAAACAATTTCGAAGGATAACAAAACAGTCGAAGGATGTAGGATCGAAAGACCTGAAATTCACAAACTGTTAAGTCTAAACAAATAAGACTCGAAGGATCCACGAAAGATCACACCTGTTCGAAGGATCAACAGTGTTCGAAAGATCACTGTTGAGATTCGAACAATAACCTCGAAAGATGAACTTGAAAGATTCACCTATACGAAGGATCCTTATCTTTCGAAATGAACAGTAACTCGAAAGATGATCTTTCAAAAAGATTCCTTGACTCGAAGGATAACCTATTGACTTCGAAGGATGTTCGAAGGATGGCTATCTTTCGAATCTCCTTGATCGAAGGATGATCTTTCGAGATCGAAAGTTATCTTTCGATGGTTCTGACACAAGGACAGAAAGTACGACAGGTTGGTGAAAAGTTGATGTGGTAGGTGACCAACTTTCGGCAAAAGAGTATGATCTGACAACAACTTTTCCCAAGCAGATTTGACTTTCAAAATAATACCCAAATAGGAAGGTTCTTATCCACACCAAGGCAACCGGATTTTTGACCGGAATAATGGCCGGAAAAACACAAACCTTTTCAAAAATGATTTTTAAGTTACCCAAACCTTCCCGTAACACACCCGGTTAGTTTAGAACACGTTTTTATGGTTAAAACAGCAGAAAACACACTAAAAACGGGAGCTAAACCAAGAAACTTTTTGTCCAAACACAACCAAGTCTTGCACAAAAACCCGGTTTTAACAAGGAAAAGAGCCACGGCTCTGATACCACTTGTAGGTCCCTCGGAGGTTGAGGTTTAACCTATTCCTTGTTATGTTTAACCCACTAGCAAGTGCGGAATCCAAGCTAGCAAGCAAACCGGAGTTTATATGAAAGCAAAGTGAACAAGAGAAAGAGTAGACAAGCAAGTATCAAAGTTTTCTCTTGTATTTCAGTGGACACGGTTACAGACCTTGACCAAACTGAAAATACACTCTTACAAGACTTGGGTTCACACACACAAAAGCTCTCAACAATGAACACAAACTTGGACAGAACTTCTGAGGAGTGAAACCCTCATGGGATATATATACCCAATACAGATACCCATGCACGAAGGATAGGAATCCTGGTCGAAGGATCATCTGTCGACCAGAAAAGCTATCGAAAGATCTCGAAGGATCTAGACATACCTCGAAGGATGGTATATCCTTCGAGGTCCATAAAGATCCTCCGAAACATCATCTTTCGAAGTCATCGAAGGATACTAAACATCCTTCGATGACATCCTTCGAGACATGTTATCTTTCAACCACTAAGTGTTGTTGTTTGGCCAAGTCAAACCAGGAGGATGGTTGACTTGGTCAAACATACATTTCAACACATAAATAACATTACAAATACGTAAACACAACAGACAAAAGACATCGTTTTATACAATACAAAATACAGACAAAGTACAGACACAAAGTGCACCAACAACCTTAACAGGATCAACCTTAAAATGGCTCTTAAACGTTCCTCCTCACTCAATTACTTCATTTACTCACTTGGTTAATTTATTTAATAGTCAATTTTCTTGCCGCCGAAGTTTTGAGAAACTAACCAGTGATCTTTACAAGATAACTCAAGGACCCTAGGGATCCTTGAGGGATTATGTGAATAAGTTTAGCCGGGAATCCTTAGATATCCCGCATCTTGATGTCGCAACAACTGTGCAGGCCTTCAAGATGGGGTTGCAAAAAGATTCTCAATTTTACCAGGATCTTGTAATGAATCCCTGCAGAAATCTGGACGAAGCTCGTAACAGGGCGTTGAGATACATTCGTCTGGAGGATGATAAAAAGATGCAAGAGAGAATGAATTCATCCACAACCTATGAGTCAACCAACAGGAAATCAGAATCCTCGTATAAACCATATCGCTCAAAGCCATACGGCATAAATTATAGCAAAAGAGTCAATGCTGTCGAAGACGAGGATCCTGAGGAGTATCCTGAGTTGTCTGAATATTGTTTTTCTGTTAATATACCTGAATTGATGTATGCTATGCAGGGTTTAGGAGACAAAGCTAGATGGCCTCTGAAGAATCAACAAAAAGCTGATTGGAAGGATAAGTCCAAATGGTGTGCCTTCCACGAGGATTTCGGACATGTCACTGAGGATTGCATCGCTCTAAGGAAAGAAATAAGCTACCAACTGAGCAAGGATTATCTAAAGGATCTACTGGGAAGAAAGAAGAATAAAGGACAGGATCCTGAGAATGATCCTGAACGAGCAGCATCACCTCCAGCAGACGCCAAAATAATTAACTTTATTTCAGGAGAATCCGACATTTGTGGGACTTCATATTCCGCAGCCAAGAGACATGCAAAGGAAGACAAGGCGGAAAGAGGAGAAAAGCCGACCAGGATGACAACCCTCACAACTGACAAAGTGATCACTTTTGATAGTGATGACAAGGATACTGTTCAGGATCCTCACCATGATGCTCTAGTAATTACATTATATGTCGCTAACCATTTTGTGCGCAGGATACTGGTAGATAACGGCAGTTCCGTCAACATAATTCAGCTAGAGACATTGAAAAGAATGAATGTATCCCCGATGGATATTACTTCGAAATCCACTGTGCTTGTCGGTTTCAGTGGAGAAGCCAGGAATACCGTAGGGGAGATAAAATTACCAGTATATGTTGAAGGGGTCAATTCAATACAACGCTTTTGCGTGATGGACTCACTGTCCTGCTATAACATTATATTGGGTAGGCCATGGATCCATGATATGAAAGCCGTGCCGTCAACTTATCATCAGTGCATCAAGATCCCTACACCTTGGGGAGTTGTCAAAGTGGATAGTGACTAGCAGGAAGCGAAGGAGTGTTACTCATCATCCATGAAACCCGCTACCAAGCCTAATGCAGCATAGCAATTAAAGATGCGGGCACATGATATTGTGGAGGCTTCTGAGCAGGATGTAAAGAAAATTATCCTGGATCAGGATAACCCGGATATTTCGGTGCTGGTAGGAACCAATATCCCTCAGGATATTGAAAATCAATTGGCTAACTTTTTGAAATGCAGGATGTCGACATTCGCATGAAAACAAGAGGATATGGCAGGTGTTGGGGCTGGATTTTTATGATCTATGATCCTTACATGTGATCCTAACAAGTGATCCTTACTTCTTTGGCAGATAGTGATCCTCAGAGGAGCTCCAGGATCAGGATCACGGATCATCCTAAGGATCCTCACACTAACGATTGTTCTCTTTGGATTAAATGTTGTTTTGCAGGAATTACTAGTTGGACTTGGTCTTAGCAACGTAAACAAGGAATCTATCACGTTAATTTTGCACATGCATAATCAAAGATGGACGTTATGAAGAATATGGAAGCTCAGCACAATTCAAGGGCGATTATTTAGGCTAAATTTACTTCTATTTCTAAAGGGGTAACGAGCTAGTAGTTAGGTGATTTGCCTAAAATAGAACCACACACACTTGTATAAAAGGCACTCTTGAACATTCGGAAGACCCAACACATTTCTCACACACCTTAGCATACGATACTATAGTGATCCTTGTACCTAGCTCGTTACCATCCGAAGTTGTAACCATTATTTGTTATATTGAAGTTTGGTGATCGGTAGTTTCCATCACCCGAGGTTTTTTATGCCGGAGTTCATTGATCAAGGGCTTTTTCCTCGTATAAATCCTTGTGTCACTTGTGCATTTTACATTTGAGTAATCCTTCACTTTGTTCATCATACCAAGCATCATTCCCCGTTTACATAAAGTTTGGTTGCATTATCTTTAAGTGATTTTTGACCAAAACAGTTTGGCGCCCACCGTGGGGCAATTGGTGCTTCATTCATAAGAAAGTTTTTCTGTTGGTGATCATTCCGGAAGTGTTGCATGGCTTCATCGTTGAAGAATACTTCCACAGCGATGTCTGCAGTCAATTCATCTAATGGCATTCCACCTTTGCCTCCACCACCAGCTGGGTCTCAGAAAAATGCTGAGAAGAGACCAACTCCTATCTCCTCTAAACCATCTTCTTCTGCTCTAACTTCTTCTGCTCCCAGTACTAGTGATATATTTACTTTTATTTTGCAGATGAGGGATCGTATGCAGCAGCAGGATGAAACTAATGACAGGATCCTCAGAGAAATCGGAGATCTCAAAAGGCAAAAGAAAAACGGCAGAGGATCATTCCCCACTGATGCCCAAATCTTTGAATTTTGATACTCCAATGATTACTTCTCAGCCATCAGAGGTCCCAGACATTCAACATATGGGTGGATCAAGAGGAGTGCATTTCGGCCCAGCAGTAATTACTCAGGCATCAGGATCATATTTCCAACCGGCAGGATCCTACACCCAGCATATGGGATCCTTCATGAGCTTAGGATCCTCCTTCGTTCCAGGATCATCCCAGGTTCAAGGATCCTCCTTTGTTCCAGGATCATCCCAGGTTCAAGGATCCTCCTTTGTTCCAGGATCATCCCAGGTTCAAGGATCCCTTCAGATACCAGGATCCTTGAAGAATTTGCAAACAGGAAGTCTAGATGTCCATCAAGGAAATTTTATTCCGATGCAGACCATTGCTTCCACTGGTCCATCCATCATCCCAGAATCCCAGCAATATGGATTCACATCCAATGTTCCTAACTTGAACCCGATGGGAGGTAACACTTTTAATAATTCTCTTACCACTAACCATGGATTCATGCAGGATACAGGTATCAATCATGCTATGGCCAGAGAACTACAAAAACTGAAGGATATGATATCAAGTGTTCCAGGGGTAGTCAAACCTATCCCGGAGATTGCAGATGGAAGCCATAAGGTATCTCGTTTTGCACCACCAATTTGTGATGCTGAGATACCCAAAAGATTCCATATCCCTACTATGAAGCTGTATGATGGTACAACGGATCCTTAGGAACACATAGCACAATACAGGGAGAGGATGGAGATCAATCCAATTCCAGAAAAGTTAAAGGAAGCATGCCTATGCAAAGGATTTGGATCCACTCTTACTGGATCAGCTCTTAAATGGCTGCTAAGTCTTCCCCCTTACTCTATTACCTCATTTGCTAATCTAGTTAATTTATTCAATAATCAATTCTCTTGTAGTAGAAAATTTGAAAGATCGACTAGTGATTTATATAGGGTAACTCAGGGTCATAATGAATCATTAAGGGATTATATAACTAAATTTAGTAAAGAATCCTTGGACATTCCCAACTTGGATATGGCCACAGCTGTTGAGGCCTTCAAAATGGGATTGCTTAGGGATTCATTGTTCTATGATGATCTTGTTATGACACCATGCAGGAACCTAGACGAAGTAAGAACTCGGGCACTCAGGTTCATCCGGCTAGAGGATGACAAGAGGATCCAGGAGAGACAAGTAGGATCCTCAAAACAAGAAAAGCAAGGATACTCTTTCAAAAGCAACAAATTCAAATCCTATAACAGAAATGACAACCAGAACGTGCATGCTGTTGACCAAGAAGAGGATGATGAAGATTATCCTCCAATTTCTGAATACTGTTTTTCCGTTGATAACCATGAACTAATCCTTGCAATGCAGAATCTAGGAGAAAAAGCCAGATGGTCCAGAAAAAATGACAAACCAGCCACAGCTAAAGATAAATCAAAGTGGTGTGCGTACCATGAGGATTTTGGGCATTTGACAGAGGAATGCATCGCATTACGAAAGGAAATTGGATATCTGCTGAGCAAGGGGTATTTGAAAGAATTGTTGGGAAGAAAAAAGCAGAGGACTCAGGATCCTGAAAGGATCCCTGAAAGTGCTCCAGCTCCTCCGGCAGATGCACAAGTAATCAACTTTATTTCTGGAGGATCAGACATCTGTGGTACATCCTTCTCAGCAGCTAAAAGGCATGCAAAGGAAGCTAAAATGGATAACGGAGAAAGACCTATTCGAACATCAAGTGTCTCGGAAGGAAAAGTGATAACCTTTGATGAGGATGATCGAGTTGACATCCAGGATCCTCATCATGATAGTTTAGTTATTACTCTCTTTATTTCTAACCACTTTGTCCGCAGGATCCTTATTGACGGAGGAAGCTCAGTAAACATTATCCAGCTTGATGTTCTGAAGAAAATGGGTATCCCTGAATCAGATATCACACCAAGATCCTCCGTGCTTGTAGGATTTAGTGGCGAAACTAAGAAAACCCTGGGGGACATTAAACTCCCAATTTATGTGGAAGGATTACATAATTATCAAAAATTTTGTGTTATTGACTGTTTGTCTTGTTGTAATGTTATCCTTGGCAGGCCCTGGATACACGATATGAAGGCAGTCCCATCCACCTACCATCAGTGTGTGAAGCTTCCTAGCCCATGGGGAATAATCAAGATCGATAGTGATCAACAGGAGGCTAAGGATTGTTACACCTCATCAATGAAACCAGCCTCGAAATCAAGGGAGCAATAGCAATTAAAGTATCCTCCAAGGGGTGTCTTGGAGGCAAGAGAGCAGGATGTGGACGAAATCCTCTTGGATCCTGATGATCCTGAATCTAAAATCTACATCGGATCAAGGATCCTTGATAAAATGAAAGAAGACATAGTATCCTTCCTCAAAAGAAGAAAATCTACCTTTGCATGGAAACATGAGGATATGACAGGTATATCTAAGGATATTATCACTCATAAACTTGGCATTGACAGGTCAGTTAAACCAATCCACCAAAAAAGGAGGAAGTTTGCACCAGAAAGAAATGCCATTATCCAGGAAGAGGTAGAAAGATTACTACGGGCAGGTATGATTAGAGAAGTAAAGTATCCAAAATGGCTAGCCAATGTGGTTGTTGTTCAAAAGAAAAATGGATCCTTTCCCATTACCCCACATTGACTCCATGGTGGATGCAACGGCGGGTCATGAACTGTTAACCTTTATGGATGCATCATCTGGATTCCAACAAATTCAGATGGAACCATCTGACCAAGAGGATACGGCCTTTATGACCCCAACCGGTTTATATTGTTATATTGCTATGCCTTTTGGATTAAGAAATGCAGGTGCAACATATCAAAGGCTGGTGAATATGATGTTCAAAGATCAAATTGGACAAACTATGGAAGTGTACATAGATGATATGGTGGTGAAATCCAAAAAAACTGAGGATCACCTAAGGGACTTGGAGGAAGCATTTGATATCCTTGATAACTATAACATGAAGCTTAATCCTTCAAAATGTCACTTTGGTGTCAAAGCAGGTAAATTCTTAGGATATATGGTAACCCAGAGGGGCATTGAAGCAAGCCCGGAACAAATCAAAGCGTTGGTGAATATCAAATCCCCTGCCAACGCTAAGGATGTGCAAAGGCTAACAGGCAGGATAGCAGCTCTAAACAGATTCATATCCAAATCCTCAGAAAAGTGTAAAGAATTCTATGATATCCTAAGAAAGAACAAGAAATTCGAATGGACTGAAAAGCATGAGAATGCTTTACAAGCCCTAAAAGAATACATGTCCTCAGCCCCAGCATTGATGAAACCAGAAAAAGGAGATGTGTTATCCTTATACCTTGCAGTATCCTCAAAAGCAGTAAGTGCAGTCCTTGTTACCTGTCTATTATGTAAGTAAGAGTTTACTTGATGCTGAATCCAGGTATTCACACCTTGAAAAACTTATCCTTGCACTGATTATGGCATCCACTAAACTAAGACATTATTTTGAAACCCATGTTATTGTTGTTAGAACTAATTTCCCAATTAAGAATGTCCTCAGGAAACCAGAGATGTCCGGAAGAATGGCTAGGTGGACAGTAAAGCTTAGTGCCCATGATATAAGATATGAGCCCAGAACAGCCATCAAATCCCAAGCATTAGCTGACTTTGTGGCTGATTTCAGTAGTGATTTACAAAAGGAGGCCGAATTGGAAGTCCAACAGCTGGATGAAACCAAGGATCCTTGGATACTACATACTGACGGATCCTCAAATGTTAAAGGCACAGGACTTGGTATACTACTAAAATCGCCACAGGGGGACATAATACCCCATTCCATAGCTTGTGAGTTCCAAGCCACTAATAATGAGGCTGAATATGAAGCCTTAATCGCTGGTTTGCAAATCGCTAAGCATATGAGGATCAGGTATCTTGAGGTATACGTGGATTCATTGTTAATCATTAATCACTTTAATGGATCCTATGCTGTTAAAGGTGAAAAACTAACCAAATATTTAGAGATAGTCAAAGAATTGGCACTCTCCTTTGTTTCCTTCTGTTTGACACAGGTACCAAGGGAGGAAAATACAGAAGCTGATGCATTGGCCAATCTAGGATCATCTTTGAAGATCCCAGAGGATATAAGTATCCCCATCATCCATATCCTGGCTCCTGCTATTGAAAATCAGGTGGCCATGGAGATAGAAGAGGATTCTGCAATGATCCCTAGTGAGGATACTCAATCTGGTTCAGGATCATGGATCTCACCAATCATGAGATACTTACAACACAGGGAGATTCCTATGGGAGAAAATCCTAGGGCTTTCAGGATTAAGGTATCTCAATTCACAATCTTAAATAATGTGCTATATAAGCGATCTCTTGCAGGACCATATTTAAGATGTATCGAGGATCCTGAAGTTCAAGAAGTGTTAAAAGACTTCCATGAAGGAGATTGTGGAAACCACACTGGGGGCAGGGCATTGTTCTCAAGGATCTTAAGGACAGGATACTACTGGCCAACTATGAAAAGGGATGCTGTGGAGTATGCTAAGAAGTGTGATCCTTGTCAAAGACACAGCAATATCCTTCATCAGCCGGCTGAATTTCTACATCCTATACCATCCTCTTGGCCATTCATGAGATGGGGGATGGATATAGTTGGCAAGCTCCCTAAGGCACCTGGTGGAAAAGTATTCATGCTTGCTATGACTGACTACTTCTCCAAGTGGATAGAGGCTGAAGCTTTTGCCCAAGTCAGAGAAAAGGAAGTTATATCCTTTATTAAGAGAAACATTATAACTAGATTTGGCATTCCTTCTGAAATTGTATGTGATAATGGTTCCCAATTTATTGGGAGCAGGACTACTAACTTTTATGACAGTTGGGGGATTAAGATGATAACATCAACACCAGTCCACCCACAAGCTAATGGTCAAGCAGAATCATCCAACAAGATCATCATCAACAATCTGAAGAAGAAACTTGGATCCAAGAAGGGGAAATGGGCAGAGGAATTGCCTTATGTGCTTTGGGCTGATAGGACAACCCCCAAGAATGCTACTGGTCAAACACCCTTCTCTTTGGTGTTTGGGGCAGAATCAGTGATCCCAACAGAAATGGTGGTTCCAACTGCTAGAACAAGTACCCGTGATCCTAAAAAGAATGATGCAAACCTAGCTCAAGACTTGGATACTATTGAAGAAATCAGGGATCTGGCTAGGATAAGGATGGCTAGCTACCAACAAAGAATGGCTGGTGCTTACAACAATAATGTCAGGATAAGGAAATTCCAAGTTGGGGATATGGTATTGAGAAAAGCATTCCAAAATACCATCAATCCTGCTGATGGGAAATTGGCACCAAAATGGGAAGGCCCTTACTTGATTGAAGCCGAAGCAGGAAAGGGGGCATATAGATTGCTAACCATGGAAGGAAAGTTGTTACCAAGAGCCTGGAATGCTGTTCACTTAAAGAAATATTTCATGTGAAGCAGGATCCTTCTGGCATGAGTGATCCTTACATTGGAAGTATCCTTCAAGGATCCCTGAAGGATCAATGATCCTTACTCTGGTAATGTCCTAAACTCGAACTCTTATTTACATATCTTCTTATTTAAGGATAAGGATCATGTATCCTTCATCCTTCTCTCACGAGATTTTGAGTTCTGATAAGTCCAGGTATCCTTAGCATAATGTCAACAATCTTCAGAAGCAACTCAGATCCTTGGGCTTGTCCCCAGTTATCCTTGGGCTTGTCCCCAGTTTTCGCCTGTAGCGCACGATGATCCTGGTATAGTTCACGTCTTTGGGACCAGTACTCGCTTTAGGGGCTGATAACCTCATCGTACTGGCTATACCTAGGATCCGACGTATAATGGTAGACGTACCATACATCCGTTCCTAAGGTTTCTAACGTTTTCACGTTAGCTAAGGTTTTGGCATTTTCATGTCACTAAGTTTGGATAGTCGCCAGGGAGGGCCATACTCCAGTTTACATACGATCCTTGGGCTTGTCCCCAGTTATCCTTCGGGCTTGTCCCCAGTGATCCTTTGGGCTTGTCCCCAGTTATCCTTCGGGCTTGTCCCCAGTGATCCTTTGGGCTTGCCCCCAGTTATCCTTTGGGTTTGTCCCCAGTTACTAACTTATCTTTTATATTGGCTTAGCCCCAAGTTACGTTCTACTTTTCAGGTTTTCAAAGTTAAACAATTAAGGATCTTTAATCCTTATTATCCATTAAAGTTTCACTTATGAAAGGTTAGGATCCTAACTTGGATCCTCGGGTATGATCCTCAACTATTTTCAATTTCATTCATTAATTGTTTGAATAACCCTTAGACTTTGACAACTGAACCTATGATCCTTAAAATAAACTACTTTGAAAATTTTCGATTATAGGATATTTGATCCAGGATCATATCCTAAATTTCTAAAACATAATTTGCTTAACCTTTCTCACTCAGGCAAATATATATCAAAACAATTGGAAATTAAAAGGATAACAACACAAGATAAGCCAAAAAGATTAGAGTTATTTTATTAACAAAGGTTTAAAACCCTTCATAAGTTGTCAAAATTGCCAACCCACGTTTCTACCAGCAAAACGTGGCCCGTCCACATGGGTTGGCAAAGGGTGTCCATTGTTTGTGCGGTCATAGCATGCAGGAAATTAAAAGGCAGCAGGATCACAATGGCTTCATCCCCCAAACAGAGGATCCCTCCACCATGTGTAATCCTACCTATTGTCTGAAGGATCCTGGATCCTCAACCCTAAACCTATTGTTTGAAGTTACAGACCATAATTGTTTAAAAAACAACACAACCACCAAACAAAAAAATTGGGCTCCGGCTATGTCTAGAAGTTTCCTTCATCGCCCAATCCTGCAGCTCAATCCTTCGCTGCACCATCACCACCAGCTCCACTTGCCTCACCAGCATGATCCTTGCCAGCCTCTCCACCCTCAAGCATCGGGATCTCCTCAACCTCTTCATCATCCTCAAGCTCTGCTAGCCTCGCCTTCCAACCCTCTACATCCCATGTGCTTTTGTCGAAGGCAGGATCCTGAGCCTCCGCAGCCATCTGCAGCTGGATCTTATACATGGTTATTGCAGCAGAGACCTTGGCATCCTGGGTGATCTCATGCTTCTCATAATCAAAATTGATCAGCATCCTGGCAGCTTTATCCTTGGTGGCCCGGAGCTCCTTCTCAAGATCAGCTATCTTAAGATCCTTCAGCACACCCATCTGTTGTAGGTCAGCAATTTGGCGGTCTTGATCCTCGACGTGGCCAACATAAGTCTCTATCTCAGCAAATTTCTGCAAGGAAAACAAGGCATAACGTCAGAAACAAGTGATC
This sequence comes from Helianthus annuus, assembly GCF_002127325.2. Lineage (NCBI taxonomy): Eukaryota > Viridiplantae > Streptophyta > Magnoliopsida > Asterales > Asteraceae > Helianthus > Helianthus annuus. Next base: position 53,160,024 of record NC_035436.2, read on the forward strand.
CTCAAAACTATCAGGATAACAAACAGGGGCAGTGATCCTTACCTCGTTGAAGTAGTCCAGAAACTGTTAGCGGAGCAGGGGCAGACCTTGTAAATCCTCAGAGGCCTTTCTCTTCTTTCCTTTACCCCTAATAGGTGCTTTAGGGGCTGAAGCAGTTGGGCTAGCAGCAGGAGTCTTCTTCCTTGCAGACTTGACATTAGCAAGATCATCAATACCGAACTTTGAAGCAGACTTAGAGGATTTTCCAGCACCTACACAACCAAAATAAGATAAGTATTCTAATTAAACTTGAAAATCCTACATAGAATTACTTTTTAAATGAGGATACTTACTTGACATTGTGACAGAGGCAGAGGATACTTCTTGAGAATCCTGGGTAGCAACCTGGAAAGTTCTTGTCTCCGGATCAAGCTTCTTAAAGGCCAAAAGTCTCTCTTTTGCAGCAGGTGTCAACTTCAGATGAGAGATGGAGATAGCTGCACAAAAAATAACAGAACATCAGTAATCCTTATGCTAAAAGATAGGTCCTACGGTGATCCTTCCAGGATCCTCTATCCTACCATGAGTAGCCCACTCCTTGGGCAAATCCTTCCCATCAGGGATGGTATCTCTCCTAACAAAAAAGAACCGTCGCTTCCAGTTCGTGTCGTTCTTGGTAACTTTGAAGACGGGATGATCCTCTCCAGCTTTTCGCTTAAACAAGTATCGGTGGGATCCGAAAGTGGTAAGATCATACATCTTAGCCAACTCCGCCATGCCAAGGTCAATACCCTCTTGCCCAATGATCCTTTCAAGGGTGTATAACACCCTCCAGATCATCGGCATAGCCTGGATATAGCTGATGCCGGTAAGGGAGAAGAAAGATTGGGTGAATTGGGGAAAAGGATACGAATATCCTATCAAGAAAGGAGTGACCGGGAAAGCTACCCAAGTCTCAGAAATATAATCGCTCAGAGCGGTAGGGTCAAAAGATTTAAAGAGGGTGTTCGCCGGAAAACAATGACGGATTTTGTCAATGTAAGGATCAGTAAAACAACACCTCTCAGTGGGAGAATCCTTGATGATCCCTTGACTCTTCAAGGGACTGTTCTTCTTAGGATCCTTGTGTGGGGAGTTCCGGAGCAACATTTTTTCAAGACGATGGAAAGAAAAAGAAAAACAGAGCAAGCAAGATAGAAGGAGAAGGGGAATACCTGTTCAATCCTCTGATCGCGGTTATAAAGGGAAGAGTTCTCGAATTTAAATGCAAACGATCCTATCCCTATTTCTATTTATAATAATGATTTGTGCAGGGCTGTCATCTCCATGACGTCAGATCGCAACGGATAGTTCATTCTTAACGGCTATATATCCGTTGAGTTAGTTAGAGATAAGATTCAGCAAAATATAACTCGTTTATATTACATAAATACTCCTTATATTTTGGGGGCAATTGTTGGGGCTGGATTTTTATGACCTATGATCCTTACATGTGATCCTAACAAGTGATCCTTACTTCTTTGGCAGATAGTGATCCTCAGAGGAGCTCCAGGATCAGGATCACGGATCATCCTAAGGATCCTCACACTAACGATTGTTCTCTTTGGATTAAATGTTGTTTTGCAGGAATTACTAGTTGGACTTGGTCTTAGCAACGTAAACAAGGAATCTATCACGCTAATTTTGCACATGCATAATCAAAGATGGATGTTATGAAGAATATGGAAACTCAGCACAATTCAAGGGCGATTATTTAGGCTAAATTTACTTCTATTTCTAAAGGGGTAACGAGCTAGTAGTTAGGTGATTTGCCTAAAATAGAACCACACACACGTGTATAAAAGACACTCTTGAACATTAGGAAGACACAACACATTTCTCACACACCTTAGCATACGATACTATAGTGATCCTTGTACCTAGCTCGTTACCATCCGAAGTTGTAACCATTATTTGTTATATTGAAGTTTGGTGATCGGTAGTTTCCATCACCCGAGGTTTTTTATGCTGGAGATCATTGATCAAGGGCTTTTTCCTCGTATAAATCCTTGTGTCACTTGTGCATTTTACATTTGAGTGATCCTTCACTTTGTTCATCATACCAAGCATCATTCCCCGTTTACATAAAGTTTGGTTGCATTATCTTTAAGTGATTTTTGACCAAAACAACAGGTATTTCCAAGGATATTATAACACATAAGCTTGGTATTGACAAGTCATTCAATCCTATCCAGCATAAAAGAAGGAAATTTGCTCCGGAACGAAATGTGATCATCCAAGAGGAAGTTGAAAGACTACTAAAAAGCAAAATGATTAGGGAAGTGAAGTTTCCTAAATGGCTGGCAAACGTAGTTGTGGTGCAAAAGAAAAACGGGAAATGGAGAGTGTGTGTGGATTACACAGACTTGAACAAAGCTTGTCCCAAAGACCCATTTCCTCTACCTCATATTAATTCAATGGTGGATGCTCCTGCTGGCCACAAGATGTTAACCTTCATGGATGCCTCGTCAGGATTTCAGCAGATCCAAATGGAACCCTCCGATCAGGAGGATACTGCTTTTATGACACCAACAGGTATTTATTGTTATACTGCTATGCCTTTTGGTTTAAAAAATGCAGGTGCAACATGCCAAAGGCTGGTGAACATGATGTTTAAAGACAAACTGGGGGACACCATGGAAGTATACATCGATGATATGGTAGTAAAATCCAAGAAGGCTGAGGATCACCTCCGGGATATTAAAGGAGCATTCGATATCCTGGACCAGTACAACATGAAATTGAATCCTGCTAAATGCCATTACGGAGTGGGGGCAGGAAAGTTTCTGGGATATATGGTGACTAAAAGAGGGATAGAAGCAAGCCCGGAGCAGATTAAAGCCATCTTAGATATCAAGTCACCTTCAAATATGAAGGATGTTCAACGATTAACAGGGCGAGTAGCAGCATTAAACAGATTTATCTCAAGATCCTCGGAAAAATGCAAGGAATTTTACGATATCCTGAAGAAGAATAAGAAATTCGAATGGGGAGAGAAGCATGAAACAGCTTTGCAGGATTTGAAGCAGTATCTTTCAACCGCACCTCTATTGATGAAACCTGAGAATGGTGAACCATTATCCCTATATCTCGCAGTATCAGGGAATGCAGTAAGTGTTGTCCTTGTAAAGGATCATGAAGGTCAGCAGTATTGTAACACCCCGTGTTTTCGAAAGTCAAAGTCAAAGTCAAGATTGACTTTTTTGACGGTAGTTAATTTTATGTTTATGTTTACGTTAGTTGTATTATGTGGAGTAATTAATTACAATCGAATTAATCGAAGTTTATTTATCAATGCGAACCGATTTACGACATTGAATAGCAGGAAGTAACAATGCGATAAAGTCAATTACTCAGTAATCGAACTAATCTAGTCATCATCGAACTCGAGACTCGAATTACACGAATTTTGGTATTAATATACGTGTGTGTGTGCCTTATGTGTTACTTGTGCATGTTCACTTTATGTTATGTATGGATCAATCGAATCGAAACTCGAAACTCAATCGAACTCAATCGAAATCGAATTATGATAATTGGTGGCGAAAAGACAGAGCAAGATAGGAACGCTTGTATGTACATATAGTGGTTGGGATTAAAAGTAATTTGAATAGGTAACTCTATCGTATCCTCATCCATCGCAATCGAAATCGAAATATCAAAAATCATCGCGCCGAACGCTCAAATCAGGCAGCTGAACGATCAGGCTCTCAGCCGATCGAACAGCCCAGCCAATCGGACTGTTGTCCGAACGGACAGGCTGTTCGATCGGGATGCCTGGCCGATCGGCCAGCCCTTTCCTCTTTTGGCAGCCTATAAATACCCCTGTCATTGTCATACTTACCATTTTTGGAAAGCTCTGACCGACCAGCTCGTGCTCTCACTCTTTTTCTCAGATTCCTTCCGATTCCGGTAAGATTTTATCCTAAATCTTGTACTTTCTTGATCTACACGCACTCCTACACCTTTCTATCTTTCAGATCTTGATTTCTAACCGTGAAATCATCAAGATTTAAGTGCTCTAGGATGATGTCATCATGGTGTTCTTGAAGAACTTCATGTTTTAGCCTCAATCCACCAAGAATAACTTGGATCTAGCCGATTTCCACATAAACAAACACGGATGTTTCCTAGATCTAAACATTTACACGGTCAAAAGGAATGAAAGATGGTTTTCCAACTTTCTTTCAACTCTTTTGCACTCAATGTCTTCAAAACCGATAGAAATGGAGCTTGTGCCGACTTGCAAATCATCCTGGTGGTTGCATGACTCAAGATCCAGATTCTATCCACGAGGTTCACCGATTTCGGGTTAAACGTTAACCTCCGTTCCGAATAGTTCACCGGCCGAATTTGGGTGATTCCCGTCCGATCAGGAGGAATAAGTAAGAACGAGGGTTCTATGGTTCAACTTGTTGTCAAAACACATCGATATAACGACAAACAAACCAGAACAACCAAGTGTTAGACGAGCAGGCCGACCAGGTCAGGATGCTGACCGATCGGACTGCTTTCCGAACGGACAGCCAGCCGATCGGATAGTCAGCCGATCGACCAGGCCAGTCGATCGGCTAGCATATGGTCCCACACTTGAACAGTTCATTGAAGTCTAGTATTGAACGAACTACCGTTCGATCGGACTGCCGTCCGATCGGATTACTCTTCGGATCATGAGATACTATGCTTCAACACTTAATCGATTTTCAACATGTTCGATGCACTAGGAGTGCCACCCGATCGAACAGCCGCCCGGTCGGATGACACCCTGCTGAGAACTTGTTTGCTAAAGTACCTAACCGATCGGACAGCCGACCGATCGAACGACCTTTCGATCGATCGACCTGAAAGGTAAAGATACTTCAATGTTTTCAAATGCTACAACGAAAACTTCAAAAGTCAAACCATCATACACAAACACATCATTCTCAACGGAAGAAACAATCCACTCGAACAGCCATCCGTTCGGCCTACCGACCGACCCTCCTACACTTGTTTTCAGTTTTACGCGTTGCTTATCATTATGCTATCAAACTATTCAGGCTAACCTTACTCTCAAGTGCTCCCTTCAATCCATCAATCACTGTGAGTATACTCGAAACCTTTTTGCTTTAGCACTTTTGGGTGTTACATACGTTACTTATTCTAAATCACAATCGAACACACTACTCAATTACTTTAAATGCTAACCGTTACCGCATGTATTACGTGACTAAATGAATGCTTGTTGTTATGTTTACACGTGGAATGCTGTCTACCTGCCTTAACGACGATAGTACTATAGTTTGGACTCAGCACCCGTTCACACGGGGGTTGTTAAGGACAATTACTTGCATGGATTACGGTGGTAATCATGTATTGCGAACTGCCTCGGGCAGTCAACCCGCAGTCATTGGTATCGATAGACCCATGTCGATAATTAACATGCTTCGTTTTCCTCTGTGTACGTGCTGGTTATGCGTAAACTATTTCGAACTCTATATGCTATTATCAAACTTGTATGCTCACCTTTACATTTTATGTATTGACTTTATTTTAACGTATGTGACAGGTGTTTAAGATGCTTATCTGCTAGGAAGGCGAAGCTAGAATAAAAGTCTAGAGCATAGTTGTCTGTAGATCTTGCTGCTTGAGTCTCTAGACATAGATAAACAATATTTATATTTAAATCTGAGTTGTCGGAACAGAATATTTGACTAGATTTTATCTGTAATAGTTTGTTTGCTATTTAAGGTATGGTATGGGACGTATTACATAAATTGAATAGTAAGGATAATTGTTATGGAAACTTCTGGACAATCTGTTTTGCTCAGTGCCATGCCCTGATGATTCCGCCATCGGTTGGGGTGTGACAACTATCCTGTCTATTATGTTAGTAAAAGTTTATTAGATGCTGAAACTAGGTATTCTCACTTAGAAAAGCTGATATTAGCTCTAGTTATAACTTTGACAAAACTTAGACACTATTTTGAAACACATAGGATTCATGTTAAGACCAACTATCCTGTTAAAAATGTGCATAGGAAACCCGAGATGTCAGGTAGGATGGCTAAGTGGTCGGTGAAGTTAAGTGCCTATGATCTAGTATATGAACCTAGAAATGCCATAAAGTCTCAGGCTCTAGCTGATTTTGTGGCTGATTTCAGTAGTGATATTCAAAATGAAGTAGACCTAGAAGTACAACAGCTAGGAGAAAACTTAGAATCCTGGATATTATATACTGATGGTGCGTCTAATGTAAGAGGTGTAGGTTTGGGTATATTACTAAAATCGCCACAGGGGGTTACCCCAGGCTATTAGAAGTGAGTTTCCTGCAACCAATAATGAAGCAGAATATGAAGCTCTAATTGCAGGATTAGAATTGGCTAAGAGCATGAATATGAAGAGTTTATAAGTATTTGTCGATTCCTTATTAATCACTAATCATTTTAATAAATCTTATGCAGTAAAAGGTGAAAATTGGCTGAATACCATGAAATTGTCAAAAAATTAGTAGGATATTTCGATGTTTTCACACTTGAACTGTTGGGATTGAACCCTACCAGAGGAACAGATAATGAAAGCCAAAACCGGATCAAGACAGTGGATTCAAAATAAGCAGCTGTTTACTTTAAGCTTTCCCGGTTGACAGTGGTTATCTAACAGCTGATAGATCTCAAGTACTGCTCAACAGAACAACTGATGAACCAAACATTGATAAAACCCTAAAAGACTGCTGAAGACAAACACTAACGCTCTATTTACTGTTGTTTCCTAAGTAATGCTGAAGACACAAGCACTGCTCATTCAAAGACTGATCACCTTTGAAGAAAGCACTGATGCTCAACATCAGTGCCTAGGCTACATCAGTGGAAAGTAAAGCAGTATTTTTCCTATGTTTTGTATTTTACTTATAATCAGTTGTTAGAAATCAGTAGTTTGTATAGAACAGTGTTTACAGGTTGTTAGGTTGTTAGATGTCACTATCATGGTGACGTCAGCTGAGATGCCTCAGTGGTTAGGTTTGCCTATAAATATAACAGTACCCTGTGCTGTTACATTTGATTGACTGATTCTCCTCATGTCTAATCCTTTCATCTTGTGCAACCAACCCTGGAGTATCAGGCTGAGGGGGAGCTTAGTTTTTGTAAGCATGCTTGTAATCATTTGCTTTGTAATTCAATCATTCAACTTAATGTGAAGCACTTGTTTACCAAACTATTTTCTCTTTTGATTGTGTTTACAAAGTTTGTTTTCATTTCCGCTGAACTTAATCTTATTCTATATCCATTGATTTGTCAAATTTATACAAACAAGCACAATAATGACAGCCTCCAATCCTAACAATTGGTGTCAGAGCTCGGACAGTCAAATTCGATCTAACAATCAATTTGACGTAACAGTTCAGCTCAAAATTCATTGATACTAAGGTTGATTGTATTTAGTTGAAAAACAGAGCAACGAGAAATCATGCTCAAAATGACTGTGACAACTCGAATTTCCAAGACTCTTATTTCGCATTTATTGCACGTTAACTGTTTGTGTAGTTAATTATTTGCACAATTAGTTGCTATGGAATTGTATTCGTTTTGATGCAATGAATCGTATTGTGTGATTGTGCATGGTTGTTTGTTAATTATGAAAGACTTGTCAAATATATATACTTGGTGGTGAAACTGTGAAATTGTTGTGGGATGGTGTACTTGTGTAAAATATGATACTTAGGGATGTATAGAGAAATTGGTGAAACTCTAATCATATTAACCCTAATCCTTCACTAAACCTCACACCAAAAACCAAAGCACGTACTATTATTCTCTAAGCCATTGGCAATCATCATCACCATCATCCTTGGCACAAGATATTCATCACTCTTGATTCCTCTCTTTCTCTAGAATCATTCAAGGTAATTGTTATTTGATTATTGTAATCCTTGTAAACCCTAATTGATTGCTTGATTATTATCAATTCTTGAATCTTGTAATACTTGAAAACCCTAGTTCTTCATATGATACTTTCTGTGATCATTGATTGGATTCTGATTATGATGATAATGATATTGAATAGTCATTTAATCGATTGCCTGGTGAATTTAGAATACATGATTGTTTTGATAATTGGATTGATGCTAGACTGATATAATGTAATTAGGGTTTTTGATCGTATGAATGATGAAGTGTAACTGCCATGATGCTGTGATTTGTCTTGGAAAAATCACGTATTTTGTTAGTCCGTGGTTTAGGTCAGAGTTTTGGATTGTTATATGTCTGAGTTTTAATCTCTGATGCTTGTCCGAATTATTTGATGATTTCACATGTTTGTCCGACTTTTTGTACTACAACACATAGTCCGACCTTTGTAATTTGTCATGGTCCGAGTTTTCAATGTGGTGGCACATGTCCGATCTTGTGATAATAATATCCTGTCCGAGCTTTTAAAAGGACATGAAGTCCGAGTTTCCTTGTATGCGAGGGGGTGTCCGACCTTTAAAACATTCATACTAGTCCGACTTTTGTAAAGCATCTAGTCCGAGTTCTTTGTGAATGAAGGTGGTCCGATCTTTAATCACTTGAGTGGTCCGAGTTTTATATGAGGAGGTGAGGTCCGACCTTTTAAATGATCATGTGGTCCGAGTTATGGCCTTTCCCCCTTGTCCGACATTTAAGCATTGAAAGGGGTCCGAGCTTTGTGACTAGAAGCCTTGTCCGACCTTTAAAGCCCCCACCACCCTTTTATCCGACTTTCAAACAGGGGAAGCCCCCCCCCCACACTTGTCTATCCGAGTTTTAGATATGGCAAGGCCTGCCCGACTTTGTGTGATGTTAAAGTGAAGCTGAATGTATTTATTACGTGATTGAATCTGTTAAGTGTTAACTGTGTTATATTCGTCAGATATGTAAAGCATGCAACTATTGTTAGCTTGATGATCCGTAAAGCGTGTTATTGATTAACTACGTTAGAATTGACCAAGCACTCTACCATATGATGCATATTTGGATGAACGTGAAATATAACTGTTATGTGTTGCATGGCGATGATTGCTTGAACACACTTTGAGACATAGAATACATGTGAAATATTCCGAATTCGAAACTGATTATTATACGTGCATACAATAGGACTTGACTGATTACTTGTGAGTGCATAACCTAGCATACCGAGCAAACCAAGGTGAGTTCACACAGCCAAGGCATGGGGTTCCCAGGGTGGGAATGGGATTGATTTATTTATTTGTACTTCTCTAGATAATGGAACGTAGTGATATGATCCTCGGGTGAGGAAGGTGATTGGTTAAGATGCTGCTAGACTAGTGATGCTTATAGAACTGATCTTCGCACACACGCCGGGACTGGCTGCGATAATATGACTGATCTTCGCACACATGCCAAGGTTGGCTGCGATAATATGACTAATCTTCGCACACACGCCTAGGAAGGCTGCGAACTATACACTAAAACTTCGCACAGGTGCCGGGTGGCCGCGATACAAACATACCTAGTCTAGAATACTTGAGAGCTTTCCTTAATCTTCGCATACATGCCTAGAGGGCCGCGATACGAACTATTACGATACATGACTTAATGAACGAATACAAGGCTTACTATACTACTACAAATACCGAACTATAAACTGTGAACTCGCTCAACTAGTTGTTGATCCTCTGTTACATGCCTTGCAGGTCGTTAGATACATGGAGCTTGCACAGGGAGGAGCAGGTCGTTGTGGAGCATGGGTCGTGGATGCCATGTTAAAACATTTAAACATTTGAACTTATGTTACACATTGGGTTTTCATACTTATGCTTCCGCTACACTTTGAAACTATGATTATGTTTTGAACACCTATCGTATTGAAGGATTGGTTTACATTTATTTTACTTGATATTAATTACATGTTCGATATGATTGGTGGCATGATCCTGGTCAGTCACGCTCCCAAGCGGTGGTACTCCGCAGGTGGATTTTGAGGGTGTGACAGATTGGTATCAGAGCCATTGGTTATAGAGAACTTGGTTTTAATATGGGAAAAACGTTTTTATTAAAACCAGACTATAACCAGAACAGTGCTCTCAACGATCCACAACGACGCTTCGCTCCACGTGCAAGACTCAACATCCTAGGTAATAAGGTTTATGTTTATTGCCTACATGCTAGAATTGCATAGAAATTTGCTCGTAGTATGCTTAGATTACATTGCTCACTACTTGTTATTGCTTGAGAACGCCTATGTGCTTACACTCTCCTGTCATCGCACTATTCGCGAACCTCTCTAACTTATGCTACATTTGCTATGAAGATCATGGCCGGACATATTAACATGACACAAGCCCAGTTGACGGCTTTCGTTAACGAACAAGTTGCTGCGGTACTTGCAGCTGCTCAAGCAGGTAGTATCCCCTGCGGATTAAACATACACTAGGATCTTTAGATCCTACATTAACTCTTGTGTTTAAGTTAAAGTATCCTACTTTGCAAGCTATTGCTCGAGATGTATTAGCTATTCCCGTCTCTACTGTGGCTTCAGAATCTGCAAGCTATTGCTCGAGATGTATTAGCTATTCCCGTCTCTACTGTGGTAGTATCCCCTGCTATGGTGGAAGCCTAGAGCAGCAAAGTATCCTACTTTGCAAGCTATTGCTCGAGATGTATTAGCTATTCCCGTCTCTACTGTGGCTTCAGAATCTGCATTTAGTGCTAGTGGAAGACTCATAAGTCCACATTGTAGCCGACTTCATCCGAATACCATTGAAGCTTTGATGTGTGCCCAGAGTTGGTTGTGGGAAGTTATCAATAAAGGTAAGTATTTAATGACTATATATGTGTTAAATCTCTTATTTGATTATATATGTTTAAATAACATGACTTTTTTTATCAATATAGATGGTACACCATTTACATCGGATAACCATGCTACAATTTTTGAAGATTCTGACACTGAAGATAACTGTTAAAGGTTATTAGTCTGCAGTTTGTAGTTTGCAGCAGAATTTTTAAAATGACAAGCAGCACTTTTGGTTTCTTTATGTAATTTGAAGACTTTGAAGTGTTTGTTGGTTTATGTAATTTGAAGTTTGCATTTGTGGTTGACTTGTTGGTATAATACCAATGGTATTTTTAGTAGTGTTTGAATTTGTGGTTGATGTTTTACTAGTTGGTATTTTTTAGTTGTGCGGCGTTCTTTCTGTTTGTTTAGTTTGTTGTAGATGGCAAAAATACCCAAACCCGATGGGGTTCCCCGATACCCTACGGGGACGGGTATGAGGATGTAAGTTAATTCCCCAGCAGGGATGGAGACCGGGATGGGGGTTGGAAATGGTAAACGGGGATGGGGATGGGGAATGGGATCCCCACTAATCCCCGCCCCATTGCCATCCCTATGTTTAACCTTGTCCTATTCGTACACAATAGGTCAAAACGCTCAGCAGCCCGTCTGCACTTTCAAGAACTTCATGGACTGTCGTCCAGGCACATTCAGTGGCACCGAGGGGGCAGTGGGACTCCTCCATTGGTTTAAGAAGCTAGAGTCAGTATTTGAAATGTGTGAATGCCCTGAGGTTCGCAGGGTCAAGTACGCCACTGGTACTTTGGAAGGAATCGTGTTGACTTGGTGGAACGCGCAAGTACAGATCCTAGGGTTGGCAGCTGCTAACGCCACCCCTTGGAATGACTTCAGGGAACTGATTAAACGTGAATACTGCACTCGAGAAGACATCCACAAGCTGGAAGATGAGTTCTATCATTTGAAAATGACGGGGTCAGAGATTGAAGCTTACACTAAACGGTCGAACGAGCTGGCCGTGTTGTGTCCAACTATGGTGGACCCTCCAATCAAGCGCATTGAGTTGTATCTCAAGGGGTTAGCGCCAGAAATCCAGAGCCATGTGACATCGGCTAATCTTGATAATATCCAGGCTATTCAGCGCCTTGCTCATCGTATTACGGATCAGGCAGTGGAACAGAACAAGCTGCCAAAACGCATCAGGGCTACCACTACTGCTGTTACTACTTATGCTACTCCCAGTGACAACAAGAGAAAATGGGAGGGGGATTCCAGCAGGGGATCAGTTTCTGTTCAGTCTCAAGCACAGCAACGTAAGACAAACGACTACCAGAATCCGAGTCAGCAGACATCAGGCAGTCAGGGGTAGGGTGGATATCGGGGAATTCACCCACTGTGTATTAAGTGCAACAGACACCACAGCGAGCGGTGTCGTAAAGAACGATGTCAGAGATGTCTCAAGTTAGGGCATGAAGCTAAAGACTGCAGGAGTTCGCGACCTGCAAATCAGAATCAGCAACACCCACCACCAGCTCCACAGAATCAGCATCAGCAGCAGCATCAGCGGGGTAACAGGGGATGTTTTCAGTGTGGGGCTGAAGGTCATTTCAAGCGTGATTGTCCCCAGTTGAACCAGAATCGCAATAACAATAACAACAACAACCAGGGTAATGGGAAGAACAACAACGGTGGGAACAACAACGGCAATGAAGCAAGGGGTCGTGCATTTGTGTTGGGGCAGGGTGATGCCAGAAATGATCCCAACATCGTTATGGGTAAGTTTCTTCTCGACGATATTTATGTTACTGTTTTGTTTGATTCGGGTGCGGATACGAGTTATATGTCTTTGAAAATGAGTAAATTGTTAAAACGTACACCAACACCCCTAAACACCAAACATGTCGTAGAGCTAGAAACGGTAAAAGTGTAGAGGCCACACAGATAGTTAAGGGTTGTAGCATTGTCTTAGCTAGTCAGACTTTCTCCATCGACCTCATTCCTATAGTTCTGGGTAGTTTCGACATCGTCATCGGCATGGATTGGTTATCCAAGCAGCAAGCAGAGATCCTATGTAAGGAGAAGATCATTCGTATTCCCCGTTCGGGTAAAGAACCTCTCGAAGTTCAAGGCGACAAGAGTGGTGCTGTGGTTGGCATCATCTCTTTCTTGAAGGCTCAGAAATGTTTACGAAAGGGTCATACGGCTATCTTGGCACTAGTTACTGATGCAGCTGCGAAAGAGAAAAGAATTGAGGATATTCCAGTTGTACGCGAATTTCCTCAAGTGTTTCCAGAAGATTTACTTGGTCTACCGCCTCATCGTCAGGTCGAGTTTCAAGTCGAACTAGCTCCAGGAGCAGCACCTATAGCTCGCGCACCGTATCATTTAGCTCCAACTGAACTGGAAGAACTGTCAAAGCAACTACAAGAGCTCTTGGATAAGGGCTTTATTCGTCCAAGCTCTTCGCCTTGGGGAGCTCCAGTACTATTCTTGAAAAAGAAGGATGGCACTTTCAGGATGTGCATTGATTACCATGAACTGAACAAGGTGACAGTGAAGAACCGCTATCCTCTTCCTCGTATTGACGACTTATTCGACCAGTTGCAAGGGTCGAGTTACTACTCCAAGATAGATTTGAGGTCAGGGTATCATCAACTGAGAGTCCGGGATGAGGACGTCTCCAAGACAGCATTCAGAACTCGCTACGGTCATTACGAGTTCCTTGTCATGCCATTTGGGCTTACGAACGCGCCCGCCGTTTTTATGGATCTTATGAACAGGGTGTGCAAACCCTATCTAGACAAGTTCGTCATCGTTTTCATCGACGACATTCTGATCTACTCCAAGAGTCAGGAGGAACACGAGCAGCACTTACGACTTATCTTGGAACTTCTTCGAAAGGAGCAACTGTACGCAAAGTTTTCGAAATGTGACTTCTGGCTTCGTGAAGTCCACTTCTTATGCCATGTGGTGAACAGGGATGGGATTCAAGTCGATCCATCCAAGGTAGATTCGATCAGGAATTGGCCAGCGCCTCGCACACCAACGGAAATACGCCAATTCTTGGGTTTGGCAGGATACTACAGACGATTCATTAAAGACTTTTCTAAGATCACACAGCCGCTTACAATGCTGACACAGAAAGGTGTTACCTATCGTTGGGGTAATACACAGGAAACCGCTTTCCAGTACCTAAAGGATAGGCTTTGCAGCGCACCTATTCTCTCATTGCCAGAGGGCACGGATGATTTTGTGGTCTATTGTGACGCGTCGATACAGGGACTTGGTTGTGTATTGATGTAGCGGGATAAGGTTATTGCTTACGCTTCTCGTCAACTCAAAGTTCATGAACGGAACTACACGACGCACGATTTAGAGCTGGGAGCTGTTGTTTTTGCACTTAAGATATGGCGACACTACCTGTACGGTACCAAGTGCACAATTTACACCGATCACAGGAGTCTCGAGCATATTCTTAAGCAGAAGGATTTGAACATGCGTCAACGACGATGGGTCGAGTTACTCAACGATTACGAGTGCGCTATTAAGTATCATCCAGGCAAAGCCAATGTTGTGGCTGACGCTCTCAGTCGAAAGGACACTCTACCTAGACGCGTACGAGTCTTGCAGCTCACTATTCAGTCCAGTCTTCCTGCACAGATACGAACTGCTCAGATGGAAGCATTAAAGCCTGAAAACGTCAAAGCTGAAGCCTTACGCGGCTCAAGGCAACGAATGGAACAAAAGAAAGACGGCGCCTACTATGTAACGGGGCGTATTTGGGTCCCACTTTTTGGCGGTTTACGCGAGCTGGTAATGGACGAAGCTCACAATTCCCGCTACTCGGTACATCCAGGGTCGGATAAAATGTACCACGACATCAGAACTACATACTGGTGGCCTAGCATGAAAGCCCACATCGCTACTTACGTCGGCAAGTGTTTGACATGTGCAAAGGTCAAAGTGGAGTATCAGAAACCAGCGGGCCTACTTCAGCAGCCCAAGATACCACAATGGAAATGGGAAGAAATTTCCATGGATTTTGTTACAGGCCTACCCAGATCCCAGCGTGGGAATGATACTATATGGGTGATCGTGGATCGACTCACCAAGTCTGCACACTTCCTGGCTATTAAGGAAACGGATAAGTTCTCCACTCTCGCAGACGTTTATCTTAAAGAAGTTGTTTCGAGGCACGGGGTGCCCACCTCCATCATTTCGGATCGGGATGCACGATTCACGTCAGAGCTATGGCAAGCGATGCACAAATCTTTTGGCTCACGATTAGACATGAGCACAACGTATCATCCTCAGACGGATGGGCAGTCTGAGCGAACGATCCAGACTCTTGAAGACATGCTTCGGGCATGTGCTATTGATTTCGGCAACGGCTGGGAAAAGCATCTCCCTTTGGTGGAGTTTTCGTATAACAACAGTTATCACACCAGCATACAAGCCGCTCCATTCGAGGCATTGTACGGACGGAAATGCCGGTCACCTCTCTGTTGGGCAGAGGTGGGGGATAGTCAGATCACGGGTCCAGAGATTGTAGTGGACGCCACGGAAAAGATTGCACACATACGACAATGCATGGCGGCAGCACGCGACTGTCAGAAAGCCTACGCGGACAAGCATAGGAAGCCTTTGGAATTTCAGGTCGGGGACCGGGTTTTACTTAAAGTCTCACCCTGGAAGGGTGTGGTTCGTTTTGGCAAAAGGGGCAAACTAAATCCGCGGTATGTCGGACCATTCGAGATCATTGAGAAAATAGGCAAAGTGGCCTAGAAGCTAAACCTACCAGCTGAACTCGGTGCAGTTCACAATGTATTTCACGTGTCGAATCTGAAGAAGTGCCTGTCAGATAAGACCCTCATAGTCCCTTTTAAGGAACTCACTATCGACGAGCGGTTGCAGTTCGTCGAGGAGCCAATTGAAATCACGGACCGGGATGTTAAGGTCCTCAAAAACAAGAGAATCCCTCTTGTTCGAGTTCGTTGGAACTCCAAAAGTGGCCCAGAGTACACCTGGGAACGCGAAGATCAGATGACAGAAAAGTACCCCCAGTTATTCGGAACCAATGCAACCACTACTGAGACTGAAGCTACTACTGCGGAATTTCGGGGGACGAAATTCCAAATCAACGGGGGGATGATGTGACACCCCAGGAAAACCAGTAAATGATACAACTCACCTAGCTTCCTCAGTAACCGCATGCTAAATTTTGGGACGAAATTTCTTTCAAGTTGGGGATAATGTGACAACTCGAATTTCCAAGACTCTTATTTCGCATTTATTGCACGTTAACTGTTTGTGTAGTTAATTATTTGCACAATTAGTTGCTATGGAATTGTATTCGTTTTGATGCAATGAGTCGTATTGTGTGATTGTGCATGGTTGTTTGTTAATTATGAAAGACTTGTCAAATATATATACTTGGTGGTGAAACTGTGAAATTGTTGTGGGATGGTGTACTTGTGTAAAATATGATACTTAGGGATGTATAGAGAAATTAGTGAAACTCTAATCATATTAACCCTAATCCTTCACTAAACCTCACACCAAAAACCAAAGCACGTACTATTATTCTCTAATCCCTTGGCAATCATCATCACCGTCATCCTTGGCACAAGATATTCATCACTCTTGATTCCTCTCTTTCTCTAGAATCATTCAAGGTAATTGTTATTTGATTATTGTAATCCTTGTAAACCCTAATTGATTGCTTGATTATTATCAATTCTTGAATCTTGTAATACTTGAAAACCCTAGTTCTTCATATGATACTTTCTGTGATCATTGATTGGATTCTGATTATGATGATAATGATATTGAATAGTCATTTAATCGATTGCCTGGTGAATTTAGAATACATAATTGTTTTGATAATTGGATTGATGCTAGACCGATATAATGTAATTAGGGTTTTTGATCGTATGAATGATGAAGTGTAACTGCCATGATGCTGTGATTTGTCTTGGAAAAATCACGTATGTTGTTAGTCCGTGGTTTAGGTCAGAGTTTTGGATTGTTATATGTCTGAGTTTTAATCTCTGATGCTTGTCCGAATTATTTGATGATTTCACATGTTTGTCCGACTTTTTGTACTACAACACATAGTCCGACCTTTGTAATTTGTCATGGTCCGAGTTTTCAATGTGGTGGCACATATCCGATCTTGTGATAATAATATCCTGTCCGAGCTTTTAAAAGGACATGAAGTCCGAGTTTCCTTGTATGTGAGGGGGTGTCCGACCTTTAAAACATTCATACTAGTCCGACTTTTGTAAAGCATCTAGTCTGAGTTCTTTGTGAATGAAGGTGGTCCGATCTTTAATCACTTGAGTGGTCCGAGTTTTATATGAGGAGGTGAGGTCCGACCTTTTAAATGATCATGTGGTCCGAGTTATGGCCTTTCCCCCTTGTCCGACATTTAAGCATTGAAAGGGGCCCGAGCTTTGTGACTAGAAGCCTTGTCCGACCTTTAAAGCCCCCACCACCCTTTTATCCGACTTTCAAATAGGGGAAGCCCCCCCCCCACACTTGTCTGTCCGAATTTTAGATAGGGCAAGGCCTGCCCGACTTTGTGTGATGTTAAAGTGAAGCTGAATGTATTTATTACGTGATTGAATCTGTTAAGTGTTAACTGTGTTATATTCGTCAGATATGTAAAGCATGCAACTATTGTTAGCTTGATGATCCGTAAAGCGTGTTATTGATTAACTACGTTACAATTGACCAAGCACTCTACCATATGATGCATATTTGGATGAACGTGAAATATAACTGTTATGTGTTGCATGGCGATGATTGCTTGAACACACTTTGAGACATAGAATACATGTGAAATATTCCGAATTCGAAACTGATTATTATACGTGCATACAATAGGACTTGACTGATTACTTGTGAGTGCATAACCTAGCATACCAAGCAAACCAAGGTGAGTTCACACAGCCAAGGCATGGGGTTCCCAGGGTGGGAATGGGATTGATTTATTTATTTGTACTTCTCTAGATAATGGAACGTAGTGATATGATCCTCGGGTGAGGAAGGTGATTGGTTAAGATGCTGCTAGACTAGTGATGCTTATAGAACTGATCTTCGCACACACGCCGGGACTGGCTGCGATAATATGACTGGTCTTCGCACACATGCCAGGGTTGGCTGCGATAATATGACTAATCTTCGCACACACGCCTAGGAAGGCTGCGAACTATACACTAAAACTTCGCACAGGTGCCGGGTGGCCGCGATACAAACATACCTAGTCTAGAATACTTGAGAACTTTCCTTAATCTTCGCATACATGCCTAGAGGGCCGCGATACGAACTATTACGATACATGACTTAATGAACGAATACAAGGCTTACTATACTATTACAAATACCGAACTATAAACTGTGAACTCGCTCAACTAGTTGTTGATCCTCTGTTACATGCCTTGCAGGTCGTTAGATACATGGAGCTTGCACAGGGAGGAGCAGGTCGTTGTGGAGCATGGGTCGTGAATGCCATGTTAAAACATTTAAACATTTGAACTTATGTTACACATTGGGTTTTCATACTTATGCTTCCGCTACACTCTGAAACTATGGTTATGTTTTGAACACCTATCGTATTGAAGGATTGGTTTACATTTATTTTACTTGATATTAATTACATGTTCGATATGATTGGTGGCTTGATCCTGGTCAGTCACGCTCCCAAGCGGTGGTACTCTGCAGGTGGATTTTGAGGGTGTGACAATGACTTTTCTAAAGCTCTGTAAAAACAACCAAGATGTCATAATATACACAAATTTCAAACAACATGTGATGTCATACACAAATCACCCATAGTTTCAGATCTGAGAACATGTCTAGTAGCTATGGTATGATTATCATCCTTTAAAAGTGATTTCAACTGGTGTTATGAAATTTGTGATAATTTCATCATGTTTAATGATAAAGTATGAACCTCAGATTAACAAAACCTATGTTCATATTAACATTAGTGTTTTGCTAACATAGAAAGAGGGAAATAGAACTTTAGTCATGAAATCTTATGTGTCAAAAGGTAGGTTGAGAATCCTCAAAAGGACCAAATCAACCCTGTCAAAACACATTAAGAAAATCAGGGGTCAAATTAGTCCAAATCATACGTAATGTGAGATTCGGTAATAAAACATGTACAAATGTGACCAGATCTCTCAAAAATTACTGCAAAATGATTCTGGATTAAGGATTTCCTTGATAAAATCTCCCAGTAAGTATTTTTGTACTTATGAATGGGAAGGGTAAAAAGGGAAGAAGAAAATGAACAAAACTCAAAAGTGTGTTTATCTCAAAACTTTTGAAGTCAAAAGAAAAGAGTATAAACATAAAACACCTATGAGTTCAAAGTTGGGTAAACGATGGTCATCATGCAACTGTGTGCATTCATTAATTCAGGAAAAGTTCAGGTAACAATGGTATCTCCAGTGATTGACTTTAAAAGAAGAATTTGCAATCAATTGACAAGAAAATGATCCTAAACAGTGGTCATAATAACTTGAGATTGATGTGATCATAAGCCTTTTTAAAGTTACCAGATCCTTTTGATGGTATTTTCAAAATAACCTTTATTTTTTAGAAAGATGTTTTTCTTAAATAAAACCGGATATATTATTTTTTAATATATTCTGAGTTTTTACTCTTTTTAAATAGTAAAAGTCTTTTTCACCGGTCAGGAGGTAATTACCTTTTTTTTTTTGTGAAGTTACTTTCCTTGAAAACAGATCAAAAGGAAATGGTGCATATGTCAAGGTCATATCAAATTCAAATTTGTCTTATCACAAAATTGATTGCTAACAGTTGTTAAATTACTGAGATACTCATGCTCTAATTCAGATAATTAGACACAAAATGAGTAGCCTTAGTAAAAAGTTTTCATCATCTGGGATGCTAAACTACTGTCAGGAATAATGGACATGTAGTAAAACCTAGAACATAAATTCCTGAAGAACTGCTGATAAAATAAATTGACAACTTGCATCTAAAATGTAATTTGTTAAGTATAGCATTCCTGCAGATCAACAGATGTTGGACATGATATTGTGTTTACACAAGATAAAATCAATTCCCTCATCTGAACAAACAAGTGCTCAAATTATTTATCAAAAGTTCAACCACTGTCTCCACTGACAGTTGCTGAGTTAATGGTTTTTCATTAATTTACCACTGTTTTCCCTTAACTACTATTGTGGTCAAACATCTGTTTCCTAAAGTCTGTCCCCTGCTGAAAGTCAACCTCTGCTTTTTCATTTTCATGATATACACTGTTGTTCAAAATCAGTGTTGTATCCACTGATATGCTAACCACTGATGGTAAAAAGCACCCACTGTTCCTTTTATTACCGTTGTAACTACTGATGTTTGCTTCGTCAGTGGCTCTCAAAACAACTGTCCTCCATTATTCATCTTCTCATCAGAGGTTGATACGTGGTCTGTATTTAGCCATCGGATCTTTATAACCGCTGCCACATCAGCACTCACTTTTTCCCTAAATAAAACCCTGGATAAACCCAAACAGGGGCTCACACTGTCGAATTGAATTCCAAAATTCTCTTCTCAAAGAAGTTTCCCACTCTTCTTCGCAAAAACTTTCTTCGATCTTCTTCATCAAAAATGACGAAATCGAAATCAAAATCATCTTCTTCATCTGCTCCGAAAGACGCCACTCAAATGGCTGCTGAATCCACTGAAATCCGTTACAAATCCCCTCACAACTATTTGGGTATACTCACAAAACCCACAACCGACAACACTTTCGACTCCATCATTGACACCTTATCTGCATCAAAGTACAAAACTTTGTTAACAGCAGACGCTCCCATTTATCTATAAACCCAGAGAGAGTTCTGGAACAATGCTACCCTTGAAAAACAAGGAGACACTGTCACAGCCATCAATTCCTCGATACAAGGTAAAAAGATTCAAATCTCTCCACAATCCATTTCAGAAGTCTTTAAACTCGATAATTTGAAAGGTAAAACTTCTTTCTCAAAAACCGAGTTGAAAAATGATTTTTTTAATAGGGGGTATGCAGAAAATCAAAAAGGGATACCTTACAAAAAGGTTTCTTCCCTTCTGCACCAAGGTTTTTATTTCACACTCTGTTGATGTGTGTTTCTAATAAAACAACTGCTTTTAACGAAATATCATCAAAAATTCAATGCCTGGGATATGCAATTTTAAATAATGAAAATTTTAATTATTCCCAGGAGATTTTTGATGATTTGGTAAAAAATGTTGATAGCAAAGCATTTCTGCTCTTTCCAAGGTTTTTGAGCTATTATTTTGAACAAAAAATTGAAAAAGAAGACGCAGAATTGCCCAAACAAGGTGCTCACTTTAAAATAAATGGTTTAACGCCTGAAACATTCTCTAGAATGTTGGCACCCATAAAAACAAAAGCAGAGGTGCCTGAGCAGAATTTAGCAGATGAAACTGCTCCTCAGGTATCGGCTGCTGAGCCCACTGCTCCAGGTGATCAAAGTGTCACACCCACTGTTTTGAAACCCACACCTGCCACCACTAAAAAGACCAAAAATAAAACATCCAGAAAGCCCCCCAAACCCAAAACAAAGGCACCTCTGGAAGATGAGATCCCAGAGCCACTGCCAGTGACAACACAAATGTCACCAATAACCACTACTGCTACTTCCTCACAACAGATGGAAGAAAGATCTCCACCCTTGCCTCAAACTCCTCTTGCATCCTCATAAAAGGATCAGGTTGTAAACACAGGGACCCCACAATATGAAGCTCTGGACCCACTCGGATCCATCTTCCACAGTCCTGATCCCAAGGACATGTCTCTTTCAACTCCTTTATCCTCACCCCTCATATTACCACAATCCATGCTACCTTTGTTGCATGCAGTGAATATAGCTCAAACACAAACCAGTTCCTCTCAATCACCTATCACTGCGAGCATACTCCCACAAGTGACTGGGTCTGATGTCTATACCTCTGCTATCCCAGCAACAACTGAGGAGGTTACACTGCAGGAGTTACAAGTAACTCCTGTCAGTAGTTCAAGTGGAGCAGCCACTACAAATGTTGAACCCACTGGTTTACATTTGGATAGTGGTTACATTCATAAGACTCCCTTGAAGGCAATTTCTTCAATAGCACCTCTGAGAACCACCAGTGAGGTTGCTCTACCCACTGGTACCCTCAAAAGGCTATCAAGTGCTGAAGAAAGAAGTCCCCAGTACCAAGAACAAGGGGCATCAATGAGTGACTTTTGAGATTCAGTTCCTAAGTCACACATTGGTACAACCACTGCTGGTGGGGATTCAGATGATCCCATTAACTTGGGTGATGATTCAAAATATCAGGAATTGACGGGCAGAGTTGAAAATCTGGAGACCTTAGTTGCTGAAATAAAGGATATGGTGCAGCAGCTGTTAAAAGCTCAAAAAGCACAATCCACTACTGCTCCAGCTCAAGCACCTGCACAACCTGCACCTGCTGCAAATGAGTTATGAAACATGTTCCAACCACTGCTGGAAAGACAAAAACAGATGGTTGATCAGCAGCATGCTATACATGTACAAAAGCTGACAAACATGGTGGAATCAAGATTTAAAGATACTCAATCAGACATCAAAGCTATCAAGGCTCATATCCAAAGTACCACTGGAAAAATTCCTCCCACTGTGCTTTTCATGAATGAACCTTTCCCAGATAATGCCAAAAAGGGGGAGAAGATCAAGTGGAAAAGAAGGGAATTGAGGATGGTATCTACATTGAGCCAGAAAAGAATAGCCAAACCAAAGCTGCAGTATCAACACACACCACATCACCACACACCCCCACAACCACTGCTCCACCATCATCATCATCTGTGATCACATCACCATCACCAAACCAAACTCACCATCAAAAACAGCCACCCCATCATCACCTCCTGCCAAAAAGCAGAAGACAGCAGATGTTACAACGTCTGCTGTAATGACAACAGTGGTTGAAACACCTGTTGTTTCAACAACTGTTAGTCAACCACAAACCACCTCTCAAATCACTACCATTTCAACCCCTGCTCAAAAGCAGAAGACATCTACTGACACATCAGTAGTTGTAATGACAACAGAGGTTGAAACACCTGTTGTTTCAACAGCTGTTAGTCAACCATCCACCACTGCTCTCACCATTCCCATATCACAACCAGCAAAGCTTTACACCAGAAAAAGAAAACTTACTCAGGATAATGAGGACAAATATGATCCCATTGCTGCAAAATATCCACTGGAACTAGAAGCCATAAAAAATGAGATGAGACAGTTCTGCACTGATGATGATCCTTCAAACAGAAGATTCCCTTCACTCATAGGCTTCATAATCCCAGAAGACATGGATGAATATCTTGAGCTCAAAGCAAGGCAGGCTAAGATAAGAGCCAAGATTGAATGTGAAGGTCAGAGTGACGAAGCCATCTCTGAAAGATTGGAATTCTTGCTCACAAAAGTCAAGCAGATGGAAGATTTTGCACAAGAACTAAGCAAAGAGAAAGCTCATCAACGAAATAAATTAAGAAAAGAATATCTTGTTATATCATGAAAGAAAAATTCTATCCTGCTGAAGAAAACCAATTTGAAGAATGCCAATAGTTGCTCTAAAGCATGAGGCAAACAGGATTGAAAGAATTAAAAATGATCTAAGAAAGAAGAAGACTGCTCCAAACTGGATCAAATACAAAAAGCTCATTGCTGACCTCACATCTGAGTATAAAAGAAAGAAGCAAGAACTGGTGGATGCAAAAGTGGACACTGCCACTGCCATAGCAAAATGGACAAAGCAGTACACTGATGAAGCTTATGAAAGGCTTAAGAAAAGGAGGATAAGTGTCTCAGACACTCCAAAGAGGCCTGACTACAAAAAGCTAGAACAACAGATTGATGATCTTAAAACACTACTCACATCAACAGATAATACTAACCTTGTGACAAACCAAGAAAAGAAAAACTGCTGACCAGTGAAGAAGCAAAAGAAAAGGAAGCTGAGTACTTCACAGATGCCATCAAGAAAATGGATCTAAAAGAAGATAGATCAGGTAAGCTTCAAGATCTTGCTAAAAAAGGTATTAACCAAACCTGCATCACCAAATGACTCGGCAGAAATATTAAACATTGAGCCAGATCAACAAAAGAGACAGGAGCAGATAGAAAAAGAGACTGCAGAAGACATAGGTGTAGCAAATGATGTCATTGAAATGGCCCTCAAACACATGTCTGATAGCTTACAACTTTTCACAAGGCCAATATCTCCAAACTCATCAGGAAATAAATCTCTCCCAAGAAACCCATTAGGATTAAAAGTACTAAAGTGGATGTCTGATCAAAAGACCCACGTACTGACCTTGGTCAGATCCAATGGCGAAGTGAAGTACATATCAAGGAAAGAAGCACTAGGCCTCAGTGTTGAAGATTTGTAGGATCTCCTTGAACTTACACTGTGTAGGGATGAGGATGACTCAAGTTCCAAGGACTTTGAAGTGGAGTTTAAAAGACAAGCAAAGGAACTTTTAATGAGAAATAAAAATCCAGAATAATGAAGGGTTTTGGCATTATCTGTTCCAGGGGGAGATTGTTGGGATTGAACCCTGCCAGAGGAACAGATAATGAAAGCCAAAACCGGATCAAGACAGTGGATTCAAAATAAGCAGCTGTTTACTTTAAGCTTTCCCCTTGACAGTGGTTATCTAACAGCTGATAGATCTCAAGTACTCCTCAACTGAACAACTGATGAACCAAACACTGATGAAACTCTAAAAGACTACTGAAGACAAACACTGACGCTCTATCTACTGTTGTTTCCTAAGTACTGCTGAAGACACAAACACTGCTCATTCAAAGACTGATCACCTTTGAAGAAAGCACTGATGCTCAACATCAGTGCCTAGGCTACATCAGTGGAAAGTAAAGCAGTAGTTTTCCTATGTTTTGTATTTTACTTATAATCAGTTGTTAGAAATCAGTAGTTTGTATAGAACAGTGTTTACAGGTTGTTAGGTTGTTATATGTCACTATTATGGTGACGTCAGCTGAGATGCCTCAGTGGTTTGGTTTGCCTATAAATATAACAGTACCTTGTTGTTGTGGGTCATTTTCTGAGCGTACATATCTTGATCAATATCCTGCTTCTAATTGTTTATTTGTGACCAGGATACTGGACGGGGATATTGAAAACGTCCTGGGCGATATCCTGAGGTTGATTGAATTAACCACGTACAGGTTAAAGGCTGGGGTTTGCTAACGGTCAGATGGACTTCATCTCCTCAAGACTCGGGCAGGTTTGTTGTGGGAGAGACGTTGAAACCGAAAGACTAGGTCTACAACGTTCGAGTGAAGAATATTCGCTGGGTCCCGGTTGTTTAGGATAGTTTGTTATATTTGTTTTACTATAAATAGATGGGGGCGGATCAGATTAAAGCACGCAACTTTCACATTTTCAAACACTTTCTCTCTAGCTCTCTGCAAACACTACACACAAACACTTGTATTCAAAGCACATTGTAACACCTAGTTGATTCGCTCTACATCCTGCACTGTATCCTGAAGTTTAAAGCAATAAGAAGAACAAGGAAGCTGCGATTGTCAGCTCCCGAGGTTTTATGCCGGCGATCTAGATTGATCAAGGGCTTTCCTCGTACATCACGTGTCAACCTTTACTTTTCTTCTCATTGTTTGATCACAGATACAGCTCTATATCTTGAGCCGTATCCTGAAACTGTTTTTGCAAACTAACAAACCAACATATTTCTTACAAAGTATTACTAGCACACTACCTCACAAAACTAATTTGATCACTTAATTGCTTAGGTAATTTTTGACCAAAACAATTTGGCGCCCACCGTGGGGCAAGTGGTGCTATTTTTGCTATTTTTGCTAAAAGCTTTAGTAAAATCATTATTCGGTTTTCTCTTGTTAAAACTTTTTTCTAACTTATTTTCAATGGCTTCGAGATCAAACATGAGCTTCTCCACTATGTCCGTTATGACTTCTGCTACTACCGGTTCGGTGCTTCCACCTCCTCCAAGGATGCCAGTTTCGTCACAACCTCAGGATGTTATCCCTACTCGGAGTGTTCAGGGATCTGCTCCCGTTTTAGCCTCTAATGATGAAATTCTAACTTTATTTGGAAGTGTGCAGGAACAAATGAGGCAGCAACAGGAAACTAACCAAATGCTGTTAAGAGAAATACAACTCTTAAAAGCTAGCTCGAGTAGACCTGCTGAAGAAACTGTCACTCCTATACAGCCCAGGGCTTTGAACTTCAGTTCCGCAGTTTACACTGAGGATAACACGGGGAATATCGTCCCAAGCCATTCTCAGAATCATACCCCTGAGATACCCTCCTCGATCAGAATGTCGACTGTGAGGAGTTCAGGATATGGCCAAAATCCTCAGATCGGTAATGTGTCAAATAATAATATTCTTGCTACTAACAACAATGGGTCTTTGCAGGATGCAGATGTGACGTCAACGTTTACCAGGGAGCTCCAGAAATTGAAGGACATGATATCCAGTGTACCTGGAGTGGTCCAGCCAATTCCGGAAGTATCCCAAGACAGCCACAGGATATCCCGCTTTGCGTATCCTATCTGTGATGCTGAAATCCCAAAAAAAATTCAGACTCCTAACATAAAACTGTATGACGGGACTACGGATCCTGAAGAGCATATTGCCCAGTACAGGGAACGGATGGAAATCAATCCTATCCCTCCAGATTTCAAGGAAGCATGCTTATGCAAGGGATTCGGTTCTACCTTGACAGGATCAACCTTAAAATGGCTGTTAAACGTCCCTCCTCACTCAATTACCTCGTTTGCTCATTTGGTTAATTTATTTAACAGTCAATTTTCTTGTAGTCGGAGTTTTGAAAAACTAACCAGTGACCTTTACAGGATAACTCAAGGATCTCAGGAATCCTTGAGGGATTATGTGAACAAGTTCAGTCGAGAATCCTTGGATATCCCACATCTTGATGTTGCAACAGCTGTGCAAGCTTTTAAGACAGGGTTACAAAAGGATTCTCAGTTTTATCAGGATCTTGTAATGAATCCCTGCAGGAATCTCGACGAAGCTCGTAACAGGGCTTTGAGATATATCCGTTTGGAAGATGACAAGAAGATGCAAGAGAGGATGAATTCTACCTCAACCTACGAATCAACCAACAGGAAATTAGAATCCTCATATAAGCCATATCGCTCTAAGCCATATGGCAGAAATGATAACAAGAGGGTGAATGCTGTTGAAGACGAGGATCTTGAAGAATATCCTGATTTATCTGAATACTGCTTTTCTGTTAATATACCTGAGTTAATGTATGCTATGCAGGGTTTAGGGACAAAGCTAGGTGGCCTCGAAAGAACCAGTAGAAAGCTGATTGGAAGGATAAATCCAAATGGTGTGCCTTCCATGAAGACTTCGGACATATGACTGAGGATTGCATTGCTTTAACGAAAGAAATAAGTTACCTGTTGAGCAAAGGGTATCTGAAGGACTTGCTGGGAAGAAAGAAAAATAAAGGGCAGGATCCCCAGAAGGATCCTAAACGAGCAGCATCACCCCCAGCAGATACCAAGATAATTAACTTTATTTCAGGAGGATCCGACATTTGTGGGACTTCGTATTCGGCGGCTAAGAGACATGCAAAGGAAGCCAAGAGTGAAAGGGGAGACAAACAAGTCAGGATGACTACCCTCACAACTGATAAAGTGATCACTTTCGATAGTGATGACAGGGATACTGTTCAGGATCTTCACCATGATGCTTTGGTAATAACATTATATGTGGCTAACCATTTTGTACACAGGATATTGGTGGAAAACGGTAGTTCTGTCAATATAATTCAGCTGGAAACATTGAAAAGGATGAATGTATCTCCGATGGACATTACTTCGAAGTCCACTGTGCTCGTTGGTTTCAGTGGAGAAGCTAGAAATACCATAGGAGAGATAAAGTTACCAGTATATGTTGAAGGGGTCAACTCGATACAATGCTTCTGTGTGATGGACTCCTTATCATGCTATAACATAATACTAGGCAGATCGTGGATCCATGACATGAAGGCTGTGCCTTCGACTTATCACCAATGCATCAAGATTCCAACCACTTGGGGGGTCGTCAAAGTTGATAGTGATCAGCAGGAGGCGAAGGAATGCTACACATCCTCGATGAAATCCTCGACCAAGCCTAATCCAGCATAGCAATTAAAGATGCGGGCCCGGGATACCTTGGAAGCTTTGGAGCAGGATGTGAAGAAAGTTATCCTGGATCAGGATAATCCTGATATCTCGGTGCTCGTTGGAACCAATATCCCTTGGGATATTGAAGAACAATTAACTAACTTTTTGAAGTGAAGGATGTCAACGTTTGCATGGAAGCATGAGGATATGACAGGTATATCCAAAGACATTATTACTCACAAGCTTGGAGTTGACAGGTCGTTCAAGCCTGTTCAGCAAAAAAGAAGGAAGTTTGCTCCTGAGCGAAATATAATCATCCAAGAGGAAGTCGAAAGACTGTTGAAGTCCAAAATGATCAGAGAAGTCAAGTTCCCAAGATGGTTGGCAAATGTGGTCGTAGTGCAGAAGAAAAATGGGAAATGGAGAGTCTGTGTAGATTACACAGACTTGAATAAGGCTTGTCCTAAAGACCCATTCCCCCTTCCTCATATCGATGCAATAGTGGATGCTACTGCTGGGCATGAGATGTTAACGTTCATGGACGCATCCTTAGGATTTCCGCAGATTCAAATGGAGCCTTCGGACCAGTAGGATACTGCTTTCATGACACCAACAGGTATTTATTGCTATACTGTTACGCCTTTCGGTTTGAAAAATGCAGGTGCAACATACCAGAGATTGGTGAACATGATGTTCAAAGATAGGCTGGGGGACACCATGGAGGTATATATTGACGATATGGTGGTGAAATCTAAAAAGGCTGAGGATCACCTCCAGGATATCAAGGGAGCATTTGATATCCTGGATCAGTATAACATGAAGCTGAATCCTGCTAAGTGCTATTTTAGAGTGGGGGCAGGAAAGTTTCTAGGATATATGGTGACGAAAAGGGGGATAGAGGCAAGCCTGGAGCAGATTAAAGCTATCCTAGATATAAGATCACCCTCGAATATGAAGGATGTTCAACGGTTAACAGGCCGAGTAGCAGCATTGAACAGATTTATTTCAAGATCCTCGGAAAAATGCAAGGAATTCTATGATATCCTCAAGAAGAATAAGAAGTTCGAATGGGGAGCAAAGCATGAAGCAGCCTTGCAGGATTTGAAGCGATATCTCTCGACTGCACCTCTATTGATGAAGCCTGAAAATGGTGAACCACTATCCCTATACCTCGCTGTATCAGGGAATGCTGTATGTGTCGTTCTTATAAAAGACCATGAAGGTCAGCAATATCCTGTCTATTATGTGAGTAAAAGTCTATTAGATGCTGAAACTAGATATTCTCATTTAGAAAAATTGATATTAGCCCTAGTTATGGCATCGACAAAGCTTAGACATTATTTTGAGACACATAGGATCCATGTTAAAACCAATTATCCTGTTAAAAACGTGCTTAGGAAACTGGAGATGTCAGGTAGGATGGCCAAGTGGTCAGTGAAATTGAGTGCTTATGACTTAGTATATGAACCTAGAAATGCCATAAAGTCTCAGGCTTTAGCTGACTTTGTGGCTGATTTCAGTAGTGACATTCAAAATGAAGTAGATTTAGAAGTACAACAGCTAAGAGAAAACTTAGAATGCTGGACATTATATACTGATGGTGCATCCAATGTAAGAGGTGTAGGTTTAGGTATACTACTAAAATCGCCACAGTGGGACATATTACCCCAGGCTATTAGGTGTGAATTTCCTGCTACTAATAATGAGGCAGAATATGAAGCTTTAATTGCAGGATTAGAGTTGGCTACGAATATGAATATCAAAAATTTGCAAGTGTATGTTGACTCCTTGTTAATAACTAATCATTTTAATGGAAGCTATGCAATTAAAGGAGAGAAGTTAATCGGGTATCTCGAAATTCTTAAAAAATTAGCAGGATATTTCGATACTTTTACACTTGAGCAGGTACCAAGAGAAGACAATTCTGAAGCAGATGCCTTGGCAAATCTAGGATCATCGGTCAGGATACCGGAAGGAACCCGGATACCAATATTACATATCCTATATCCTACGACGAATCCTCAGGATAAGGAAGTAATAAATATTCAGGATCCTGATGATGGCTATCTTGAGGAGGATCCTAAGTCCTGGATAGCTCCAATCATGAGATATCTCAAGCAAGGATACATCCCAAAGAATGAGAATCCTAAAGCCTTTAGGATGAAGGTATCACGATTCACTATTATAAATGATGTTTTGTATAAGAAATCTCTTGCAGGACCATATCTGAGGTGCCTGGAGGATCCTGAAACCAAGGAAGTACTTCAGGATATACATGAAGGGGATTGCGGTAACCATACTGGGGCAGGTCATTATTCTCAAAAGTATTAAGGACAGGATATTATTGGCCGACAATGAGGAAAGATGCCATAGAATATGTTCGAAGATGTGATGCATGTCAAAGACATAGTAACATACTGCATCAGCCTGCTGAACCATTATATCCTATTGTTTCCCCTTGGCCGTTTATGAAGTGGGGTATGGATATAGTGGGAAAGCTTCCAAAAGCTCCAGGAGGGAAGGTTTTTATGTTGGCAATGACAGATTATTTCTCCAAATGGGTTGAAGCCGAGGCATTTGTCCAAGTCAGGGATCAAGAAGTGGTATCCTTCATAAAGAGAAATATCCTGACCAGATTCGGAGTACCAGCCGAGATAATCTGTGACAATGGTTCTCAGTTTATAAGTAAGAGGACTACTGACTTTTGCAAGAGTTGGGGAATCAAAATAATTACGTCTACTCTGGTACATCCTCAAGCAAATGGACAAGCTGAATTCTCAAACAAGATAATTGTCAACAACTTGAAGAAAAGATTAGGGGCCAAGAAAGGAAGATGGGCAGAAGAATTACCCTTTGTTTTGTGGGCTGATAGAACGACGGTAAAAAATGCAACGGGTCAAACCCCGTTTTCCTTAGTATTTGGAGCAGAAGCAGTGATCCCGACAGAAATGGTGATACCCACAGCAAGATCCAACCTTTGGAATCCTGAGCAGAATCCTGAAGTCCTATGCCAGGAGCTGGATACTATTGATGAGACAAGAAATGCAGCACGGCTAAGAATGGCGGCATATCAACAAAGGATATCCAGAACATACAACAAGAATATAAGGATTAAAAGGTTCAAAGCTGGAGATTCGGTGTTAAGAAAAGCTTTTCAGAATACTACCAATCCTGCTGATGGAAAGCTGGCTTCGAAATGGGAAGGACCATATGAGATTGAATCAGAATCAGGAAAAGGTGCATACCGACTCAAGGATATGGAGGGGGATATGCTGCCGAGATCTTGGAATGCTATACACCTTAAGCTTTATTTCAAGTGAGTTTAGAATTTAATTTCTAACTCAGCAGGGTATGAATTCTATCTCTTTAAATGTGTTTGGTTTAATTTATTCTTTGAAACCCAATACTGACTTAAGCATCGGAGGGGTGTTAGCCAAGCTAACACCCACCTTAGTTTTGAAATGTTTTGCAGTATATGCTTCGGGATACAGCTCTAGGATACACACTCAGGATGCTTCGGAAGATTAGAAGATTGGGCCCCTCTCTCACGTATAAGGGATCCTGATCCCTTCATAGGTTTAAAGGTATTCACCTTTCATCCGAATTGGGTTTAAAAACCCCGCCTGGAGCACAAGTTATTCGGGAATAGTTCAAGGTGGCGGGACCAGTCCATGTAAAAGTGGCTGACAATTTCGTTACTGTTGGCTATATCCTGAATCCTAAAGGTATATGAGGATTGATCACCCTCTCTCACGAAAGGGTATTTTCAAACTCTCTAAGGTTTAAAGGTTTTCACCTTTCTAAGTCTTGGAGTTTATACACTCCCGCCTGTAGCGCACGAAAATTTGGGATTTTCCCCAGAACACAAGGGATTTATCTCCAGTACATTCTTGGGTTTTACCCCTGTAACACGAAAAATTGTCTATATAATTGGAACTAATATCCAGAAGATTTCTAAGTATTTGAAGACATTGTACACAGGGGACATTCCTACTGAGGCAACGGTGTAAAGCTCAAAGGATAAGGCTCGGACCTAATACACTAAGTGTCTCAGACAGGGGACATCTTCATTGGAAGAGTTGCAAAGGGATTGAAGTTTGAGAATAGGATTACACCCTATTCCTGGTATGATCTTTCCTTTGTAAATGCTAATTTTTGACAATACTATGTTTGACAAAAGGTTAAACATCCTGATTAGGATAAGTTGTCGGAATATATTTTCAAAATATATTTTCAAAATACTTTTCAGGATATTTGATTAAGATATTTGAAGCTGGTACTGGTTTGAAACTTTGATCAAGCAAGTATCGTCGAAACAGGTTTTAAAAATTGACTATCTTTTAATTTTCTCTAAAGGTGATTGAATTTTTAGAAATTCTATTTAATAAAAGTTTTCATAATATATCACTGAGTATATTTTGCAAAACTAAGGTCTGTAATAAGAAAGACAGGAAGTAATAGCAAGAAAAATGAAAGATGAAATTATTGGAAATAAACTGTATTAGTTGATAACCAAAGGCTTCATCCTGAAACCTAGGACCCATCCACCTTCGGCTATCAAATTGTTTTGGTACGGAAATAAAAATTGTTCATAAGACATAAGATTGTTCAAACAAATTGAAATAAGTTTTAGGGGGCAGTGCCATCTTCGTTCGCGGTAATTTCAGCAGCACCCGTCTTAGGATCCACCTCAACATTCCTCTCAGCATCGTTAGCTTTTTCAGCTTCTTTGGAAGATCCTTCGGCAGTTGGTGTGGTAGAAATGCCGCCAAGATTCTTTAGCTTCATTTCCCAGGCACCAACGTCCCAAGAAGGGCATTCAAAACCTAGTGTTTTGGCTTCATGGGCCATCTTCAGCCTGGCCTGGAGAAGAGAAGTGACGACGGAACTCTTAAGGCTATCCCGGTAGCTGACCATATCCCGTTCGTGTTGTGCATGGGCAGCTTCAAGATCGGCTTGGGCTTGAAGAGTAGCTTTGTTGAGAGCAGTCTGGTGTTCTTGAATCATAGCCTTGAACTTCTCCTCATAGTGACGAGATTTGGCAGCTGCAATCATGCCTTGGTCGGAGATCGTGACTTCTGCTTCCTTCAACTTGGACTCAAGCGTCTTGTTAAGCCCGCAGGATTCTTGATATAGATGAACCAGACGTTCAAGACCCTGCGAAAGTAAGAGGACGGGTATTGATTTTGATAAATCTTTGTAAATGATATAAGCTGCAGGATGTGGTTTGAGAATACTAAACTGGTTAAGAAAGGAAGTCATAAACCCGCTAGCTTCGATGAACCCGTGCTTCTCATAGGGAAAAGTGTCAGAGATGACGGGGGAGTCGGGCTCTTTCCTTTTACGAGAGCTGGAGCTCCGGGGCTTGGTAGTTGACGAAGGTTTGGTGATGACAATGGCTTTGGAACCACAGGGTTCGGATGAGGCTGTGGCCTTAGGATTGGGTTCCTTCTTGATCTGAACCTGATCAGAATAGCTGTCCAACTCATCGAGATCAAAGACTTCAGGGATCTTAGCCGGTGCTGCATATAGGAAAAAGTTTTACATTATTATTACTCTCCATTCTATTATGCTATACTAACTAACTATTTTAAAAGTAGTCCTTACCAGACATTTCAGATGACGAGTATTGACCGGAACTCGGGATGTGTGTGGTGAAACTCCTGTCTATTGCAGGTAATCGGTAAACAGTATTGATTCTTTCCTCTGATTCAGCGGTAGGGGAGCTACTTCCTTGAAATTTACTGCATAAGAATCAAAAGAAGGATATCCCTCAGCAATGGAGTCTCGTTTGACGAAAAAGAACTTGCGTTGCCAACCGTCTTCATTTTTAGTAGCTTTAAGAATAAGGGGTTTGTTGGAAGTCGAAAAAAGCAAAAATCGGCTAGAACCGTGAGATCGGAGGTGATAAGAGATTGGCAGATCCTCGATACAAAGGTCGGGACAGTGAAGGTTTTTGATTTGGTTAAGTACGATTAATACTCTCCAAACCATGGGCATGGTTTGAGCAAAAGAGATACCGGTGGTCCAGAAGAATTGCATCATGAATTCGGGAAAGGGGTATCGAAGACCCAGTGAAAAAGGGTATGCTGGAAAGCAATTCCAATCTGTGGAAGTAACATTCGATCGAATTGACCGATCGAATGGTCTAAAGACTGTGTTATCAGGAAAAGCACCGGAAGCTCTCAAAGCCGCAATGTCTGCATTATCAAAGGCACAGAGTTCTTTCTCAGGATTTTTGAGAAGATTCTGTTGGGTAAAAGTCTCGGATGATTCACCAGTTTGGGAATGAGTCCTGGTGGCCATGGCAGATGAAGAAAGAAAGATTGATAAAAGATGAACAAGAAGTAGGGGATTACCTGGAGACCCTGTTGAAGATATCTGCTTTTCAAACAAGAAGAGAGAAGATATAGGGGCTGTTAGGGGAGGATTTTCTAATGACCCGTGATCCTTACTTGTTATCCTAATAATGATCCTTACTTCTGTGTCAGATAGTGATCCTCAGAAGAGCTTCAGGATCAGGATCATGGATCACCTTAAGGATCCTCATACTAACGGTTGTTTGTTTGTATTTCGTCTTATTTTGCAGGAGTAACAAGCATGACTTGGTCTTGGCAACGTTACTATGGAATATTCCACGGGTATTTCGCACACGTTTGACTGGAAATGGACGTTGTGGAGAACGTGGGAGCATGGCACAAAAGTCGGATA
The DNA here is from genome assembly GCF_002127325.2 of Helianthus annuus. NCBI lineage: Eukaryota > Viridiplantae > Streptophyta > Magnoliopsida > Asterales > Asteraceae > Helianthus > Helianthus annuus. The sequence goes on from NC_035436.2 coordinate 53,194,723, forward strand.
GTTTGTTAGCATAGTTAACTTCTATTTTTTAAGGGGTAACGAGCTAGTAATTAGAACACTTAGCCATTTTTCAGCTACACACACTCTCGTACAACTACACTCTTGAAGCATTCGGCAAACACTTAACAGCTTTCACACACTTTTACACATTTCACCATAGTGATCCTTGTACCTAGCTCGTTACTATCCGAAGTTGTAAACATTTATTGATTAATTTGAGCTTGGTGATCGGTAGTTTCCATCACCCGAGGTTTTTTATGCCGGAGATCATTCATTGATCAAGGGCTTTTTCCTCGTATAAATCCTTGTGTCGTTTGTGCAATTTACATTGAAGTGATCCTTATCATTGTTCCTCATTTCAAGCATCATACCCCATAACTAAGAGTTTGGTTGCATTATCCTCATCAGATTTTTAACCAAAACAGTTTGGCGCCCACCGTGGGGCAATTGGTGCTTCATTCCTAAGAAGTTTTTCTGTTGGTGATCATTCCGGTTCATTGCATACAAGTACATGGCTTCATCATTAAAGAATACCTCTACTGCAATGTCTGCGGTCAATTCATCTCAGGGCATTCCACCTTTGCCTCCACCACCTGCTGGATCTCAGAAAAATGCTGAGAAGAAACCAACTCCCATTTTCTACAAACCTCCAACTTCTTCTACTTCTTACACTCCTACTACTAGTGACATGTTTACTTTGATTTTGCAGATGAAGGATCATATACAGCAGCAGGATAAGACCAATGAAAGGATTCTCAAAGAAATCAGAGATCTCAAGAAACAAAAGAAAATGGCAGAGGATCATTCCCCGTTGGTGCCCAGATCCTTGAATTTTGATACTCCGGTGATTACTTCTCAGCCATCAGTGGTTCCAGATGTTCAATATGTGGGCGGACCAAAAGGAGTGCACTACGGATCAACAACAGTGACTCAGGCATCAGGCTCATATTTCCAGCCAACAGGATCCTATCCTCAGCATATGGGATCCTTCACGAGTTCGGGAGGACACTCAGGAGCGCAGCAGATTCAGGGGTTCTGGCCGTTTCCAGGATCATCCCAGGTTCAAGGATCCTCCTTTGTTCCAGGATCATCCCAGGTTCAAGGATCCTCCTTTGTTCCAGGATCATCCCAGTTTTAAGGATCCTTCCAGATGCCAGGATCCTTAAGGAGTTTGCAAACAGGAAGTTCAGATGTCCATCAGGGAGATTTTATTCTGATGCAGACCATTGCTTCTACTGGTCCTTCGATCATTCCGGAGTATCAACAATATGGATTCACATCCGGTGTTCCTAATTTGAACCCGGTGGGAGGTAACACTCTTAATAATTCTCTTACCACTAACCATGGATTCATGCAGGATACAGGTATCAACCATGCCATGGCCAGAGAGTTGCAAAAGTTGAAGGATATGATATCAAGTGTTCCAGGAGTGGTCAAACCCATCCCAGGGATCGCAGATGGAAGCCATAAGATTTCTCGTTTTGCACCACCGATCTGTGATGCTGAGATACCCAAAAGGTTCCATGTGCCAACCATGAAGCTGTATGATGGTTCGACGGATCCTGAAGAATACATAGCACAATACAGGGAGATGATGGAGATCAATCCAATCCTAGAAAGGTTAAAGGAAGCATGCCTATGCAAAGGATTCGGATCCACTCTCACAGGATCTGCTCTTAAATGGCTGCTAAGTCTTCCTCCCTACTCTATTACCTCATTTGCTAATCTAGTTAACCTGTTTAATAATCAGTTTTCTTGTAGTAGAAAATTTGAACGTTTAACTAGTGATTTATACAGGATAACCCAGGGTCATAATGAATCATTAAGGGATTACATTACCAAATTTAGTAAAGAATCCTTAGACATTCCCAACCTGGACATAGCCACGGCTGTTGAGGCCTTCAAAATGGGATTGCTTAGGGATTCATTGTTCTATGATGATCTTGTTATGACACCATGCAGGAACCTAGATGAGGTAAGAACCCGGGCACTCAGGTTCATCCGGCTAGAGGATGATAAGAGGATCTAGGAGAGATTAGCAGGATCCTCAAAACAAGAGAAGCAAGGATCCTCGTTCAAGAACAACAAGTTCAGATCCTATAACAGATCTGATAACCAGAAAGTGCATGCTGTTGATCAAGAAGAGGATGATGAGGATTATCCTCCAATTTCTGAATATTGTTTTTCTGTTGATAACAATGAACTAATCCTTGCGATGCAGAACCTAGGTGATAAAGCTAGATGGCCCAGGAAAAATGACAGGCCAACTACAACCAAAGATAAATCAAAGTGGTGTGCATACCATGAAGATTTTGGGCATCTCCCAGAAGAATGCATTGCACTAAGAAAGGAAATTGGATACTTGTTGAGCAAGGGGCATCTAAAAGAATTATTGGGGAGAAAAAAGTCAAGGACTCAGGATCCTGAAAGGATCCCCGAGAAAGCTCCGGCCCCTCCAGCAGATGCACAAGTAATTAACTTTATTTCTGGAGGATCAGACATTTGTGGCACATCCTTCTCAGCAGCTAAAAGGCATGCAAAGGAAACCAAAATGGATGGTGGAGAAAGACCCATTCTAACATCAAGTGTCTTCGAAGGAAAAGTCATAACCTTTGATGAGGATGATCGTGTTGATATCCAGGATCCTCATCACGATGGTTTAGTTATCTCTTTTCATTTCTAACCATTTTGTCCGCAGGATCCTTATAGACGGAGGAAGCTCAGTGAACATTATCCAGCTTGATGTTCTAAAGAAGATGGGTATACCTGAATCAGATATCACACCAAGATCCTCTGTGCTCGTGGGATTCAGTGGCGAAACTAAGAATACTCTGGGGGACATTAAATTCCCAATTTATGTTGAAGGATTACATAATTATCAAAAAATTTGTGTTATTGACTGTTTATCTTGTTGTAATGTTATCCTTGGCAGGCCTTGGATACACGATATGAAGGCAGTCCCATCTACCTACCATCAATGTGTGAAGCTCCCTAGTCCTTGGGGAATAGTCAAGATTGATAGTGATCAGCAGGAGGCTATGGACTGCTACACTTCATCAATGAAACCAGCCTCGAAGTCAAGGGAGCAATAGCAATCAAAGTATCCTCCAAGGGATGTCTTGGAGGCAAGAGAGCAGGATGTGGTAGAAATCCTCATGGATCCTGATGATCCTGAATCCAAAATCTATATCGGATCAGGGATCCTTGGCAAAATGAGAGAAGACCTCGTATCCTTCCTCAAAAGGAGGAAAACTACCTTTGCATGGAAGCATGAGGATATGACAGGTATATCTAAGGATATTATCACTCATAAACTTGGCATTGACAGGTCATTCAAACCAATCCATCAAAAAAGAAGGAAGTTTGCACCGGAAAGAAATGCCATTATCCAGGAAGAGGTAGAGAAATTGCTCCGAGCAGGTATGATTAGAGAGGTCAAGTATCCAAGATGGTTGGCCAATGTGGTTGTTGTTCAAAAGAAAAATGGAAAGTGGAGGGTATGTGTCGATTTCACAGATTTAAATAAGGCATGTCCCAAGGATCCTTTCCCATTACCCCACATTGACTCCATGGTGGATGCAACGACGGGTCATGAACTGTTGACTTTTATGGATGCTTCATCTGGATTTCAACAAATTCAGATGGAACCATCTGATCAAGAGGATACGGCCTTTATGACTCCAACCGGTATATATTGTTATATTGATATGCCGTTTGGATTAAGGAATGCAGGTGCAACATATCAAAGGCTGGTGAATATGATGTTCAAGGGTCAGATTGGACAAACTATGGAGGTTTACATAGATGATATGGTGGTAAAATCCGTAAAGGCTGAGGATCACCTAAGGGACTTGGAGGAAGCATTCGATATCCTTGACAAATATAACATGAAACTTAATCCTTCAAAATGTCACTTTGGTGTTAAAGCAGGTAAATTCTTAGGATACATGGTGACTGTTTTGGTCAAAATCACTTAAAGATAATGCAACCAAACTTTATGTAAACGGGGAATGATGCTTGGTATGATGAACAAAGTGAAGGATCACTCAAATGTAAAATGCATAAGTGACACAAGGATTTATACGAGGAAAAGCCCTTGATCAATGAATGATCTCCGGCATAAAAAAAACCTCGGGTGATGGAAACTACCGATCACCAAACTTCAATATAACAAACAATGTTTACAACTTTGGATGGTAACGAACTAGGTACAAGGATCACTATAGTATCGTATGCTAAAGCGTGTGAGAAATGTGTCGTCCCTTCCGAATGTTCAAGAGTGCCTTTTATACAAGTGTGTGTGGTTCTATTTTAGGCAAATCACCTAACTACTAGCTCGTTACCCCTTTAGAAATAGAAGTAAATTTAGCCTAAATAATCGCCCTTGAATTGTGCTGAGTTTCCATATTCTTCATAACGTCCATCTTTGATTATGCATGTGCAAAATTAGCGTGATAGATTCCTTGTTTATGTTGCTAATATCAGGTCCAACTCGTAATTCCTGCAAAACAACATTAAATTCAAAGAGAACAATCGTTAGTATGAGGATCCTTAGGATGATCTGTGATCCTGATCCTGGAGCTCTTCTGAGGATCACTATCTATCAAAGAAACAAGGATCACTTGTTAGGATATCATGTAAGGATCATAGGTCATAAAAATCCTGCCCTAACAATTGCCCCCAAAATATAAGGAGTATTTATCTAATATAAACGAGTTATATTTTGCCGAATCTTATCTATAACTAACTCAACGGATATATAGCCGTTAAGAATGAACTATCCGTTGCGATCTGACGTCATGGAGATGACAGCCCTGCACAAATCATCATTATAAATAGAAATAGAGATAGGATCGTTTGCATTTAAATTCGAGAACTCTTCCCTTTATAACCGCGATCAGAGGATTGAACAGGTATTCCCCTTCTCCTTCTCTCTTGTTTACTCCGTTTTTCCTTCTTTTTCCATTGTCTTGCAAAAAATGTTGCTTCGGAACTCTCCCTGTAAGGATCCTAAGAAGAACAGTCCCTTGAAGAGTCAAGGGATCATCAAGGATTCTCCCACTGAGAGGTGTTGTTTTACTGATCCTTACATTGAAAAAATCCGTCATTGTTTTCCGGCGAACACCCTCTTTAAATCTTTTGACCCTACCGCTCTGAGCGATTATATTTCTGAGACTTGGGTAGCTTTCCCGGTCACTCCTTTCTTGATAGGATATTAGTATCCTTTTCCCCAATTCACCCAATCTTTCTTCTCCCTTACCGGCATCAGCTATATCCAGGCTATGCCGATGATCTGGAGGGTGTTATACACCCTTGAAAGGATCATTGGGCAAGAGGGTATTGACCTTGGCATGGCGGAGTTGGCTGAGATGTATGATCTTACCACTTTCGGATCCCACCGATACTTGTTTAAGCGAAAAGCTGGAGAGGATCATCCTGTCTTCAAAGTTACCAAGAACGACACGAACTGGAAGCGACGGTTCTTTTTTGTTAGGAGAGATACCATCCCTGATGGGAAGGATTTGCCCAAGGAGTGGGCTACTCATGGTAGGATAGAGGATCCTGGAAGGATCACCGTAGGACCTATCTTTTAGCATAAGGATTACTGATGTTCTATTATTTTTTGTGCAGCTATCTTCATCTCTCATCTGAAGTTGACACCTGCTATAAAAGAGAGACTTTTGGCCTTTAAGAAGCTTGATCCGGAGACAAGAACTTTCCAGGTTGCTACCCAGGATTCTCAAGAAGTATCCTCTGCCTCTGTCACAATGTCAAGTAAGTATCCTCATTTAAAAAGTAATTCTATGTAGGATTTTCAAGTTTAATTAGAATACGTATCTTATTTTGGTTGTGTAGGTGCTGGAAAATCCTCTAAGTCTGCTTCAAAGTTCGGTATTGATGATCTTGCTAATGTCAAGTCTGCAAGGAAGAAGACTCCTGCTGCTAGCCCAACTGCTTCAGCCCCTAAAGCACCTATTAGGGGTAATGGAAAGAAGAGAAAGGCCCCTGAGGATCTACAAGGTCTGCCCCTGCTCCGCCAACAGTTTATGGACTACTTCAACGAGGTAAGGATCAATGCCCCTGTTTGTTATCCTGACAGTTTTGAGGATCACTTGTTTCTGACGTTATGCCTTGTTTTCCTTGCAGAAATTTGCTGAGATAGAGACTTATGTTGGCCACGTCGAGGATCAAGACCGCCAAATTGCTGACCTCCAACAGATGGGTGTGCTGAAGGATCTTAAGATAGCTGATCTTGAGAAGGAGCTCCGGGCCACCAAGGATAAAGCTGCCATGATGCTGATCAATTTTGATTATGAGAAGCATGAGATCACCCAGGATGCCAAGGTCTCTGCTGCGATAACCATGTATAAGATCCAGCTGCAGATGGCTGCAGAGGCTCAGGATCCTGCCTTCGACAAGAGCACATGGGACGTTGAGGGCTGGAAGGCGAGGCTGGCAGAGTTGGAGGATGATGAAGAGGCTGAAGAGGTCCCGATGCTTGAGGGTGGTGATGTTGGCAAGGATCATGGTGGAGAGGCAAGTGGAGCTGGTGGTGATGGTGCAGCGAAGGCTTGAGCTGCAGGATTGGGCGATGAAGGAAACTTCTAGACATAGCCGGAGCCCAATTTTTTTTTTGTGTTTGTTGATGTTTTTTAAACAATTATGGTCTGTAACTTCGAACAATAGGTTTAGGGTTGAGGATCCAGGATCCTTCAGACAATAGGTAGGATTACACATGGTGGAGGGATCCTCTGTTTGGGGGATGAAGCCATTGTGATCCTGCCGCCTTTTAATTTCCTGCATGCTATGACCGCACAAACAATGGACACCCTTTGCCAACCCATGTGGACGGGCCACGTTTTGCTGGTAGAAACGTGGGTTGGCAATTTTGACAACTTATGAAGGGTTTTAAACCTTTGTTAATAAAATAACTCTAATCTTTTTGGCTTATTTTGTGTTGTTATCCTTTTAATTTCCAATTGTTTTGATATATATTTGCCTGAGTGAGAAAGGTTAAGCAAATTATGTTTAAGAAATTTAGGATATGATCCTGGATCAAATATCCTATAATCGAAAATTTTCAAAGTAGTTTATTTTAAGGATCATAGGTTCAGTTGTCAAAGTCTAAGGGTTATTCAAACAATTAATGAATGAAATTGAAAATAGTTGAGGATCATACCCGAGGATCCAAGTTAGGATCCTAACCTTTAATCAGGATAACCATAAGTGAAACTTTAATGGATAATAAGGATTAAAGATCCTTAATTGTTTAACTTTGAAAACCTGAAAAGTAGAACGCAACTTGGGACTAAGCCAATATAAAAGATAAGTTAGTAACTGGGGACAAGCCCAAAGGATAACTGGGGACAAGCCCAAAGGATCACTGGGGACAAGCCCGAAGGATAATTGGGGACAAGCCCAAGGATCGTATGTAAACTTGGAGTATGGCCCTCACTGGCGACTATCCAAAATTAGTGACATGAAAATGCCAAAACCTTAGCTAACGTGAAAACGTTAGAAACCTTTGGAACGGATGTATGGTACGTCTACCATTATACGTAGGATCCTAGGTATAGCCAGTACGATGAGGTTATCAGCCCCTAAAGCGAGTACTGGTCCCAAAGACGTGAACTATACCAGGATCATCGTGCGCTACAGGCGAAAACTGGGGACAAGCCCAAGGATAACTGGGGACAAGCCCAAGGATCTGAGTTGCTTCTGAAGATTGTTGACATTATGCTAAGGATACCTGGACTTATCAGAACTCAAAATCTCGTGAGAGAAGGATGAAGGATACATGATCCTTATCCTTAAATAAGAAGATATGTAAATAAGAGTTCGAGCTTAGGACATTACCAGAGTAAGGATCATTGATCCTTCAGGGATCCTTGAAGGATACTTCCAATGTAAGGATCACTCATGCTAGAAGGATCCTTCTTCACATGAAATATTTCTTTAAGTGAACAGCATTCCAGGCTCTTGGCAACAAGATTCCTTCCATGGTTAGCAATCTATATGCCCCCTTTCCTGCTTCGGCTTCAATCAAGTAAGGGCCTTCCCATTTTGGTGCCAATTTCCCATCAGCAGGATTGATGGTATTTTGGAATGCTTTTCTCAATACCATATCCCCAACTTGGAATTTCCTTATCCTGACATTTTTGTTGTAAGCACCAGCCATTCTTTGTTGGTAGCTAGCCATCCTTATCCTAGCCAGATCCCTGATTTCTTCAATAGTATCCAAGTCTTGAGCTAGGTTTGCATCATTCTCCTCAGGATCACGGGTACTTGTTCTAGCAGTTGGAACCACCATTTCTGTTGGGATCACTGATTCTGCCCTAAACACCAAAGAGAAGGGTGTTTGACCAGTAGCATTCTTGGGAGTTGTCCTATCAGCCCAAAGCACATAAGGTAATTCCTCTGCCCATTTCCCCTTCTTGGATCCAAGTTTCTTCTTCAGATTGTTGATGATGATCTTGTTGGATGATTCTGCTTGACCATTGGCTTGTGGGTGGACTGGTGTTGATGTTATCATCTTAATCCCCCAACTGTCACAAAAGTTAGTAGTCCTGCTCCCAATAAATTGGGAACCTTATCACATACAATTTCAGAAGGAATGCCAAATCTAGTTATAATGTTTCTCTTAATAAAGGATATAACTTCCTTTTCTCTGACTTGGGCAAAAGCTTCAGCCTCTATCCACTTGGAGAAGTAGTTAGTCATAGCAAGCATGAATACTTTTCCACCAGGTGCCTTAGGGAGCTTGCCAACTATATCCATCCCCCATCTCATGAATGGCCAGGAGGATGGTATAGGATGTAGAAATTCAGCCGGCTGATAAAGGATATTGCTGTGTCTTTGACAAGGATCACACTTCTTAGCATACTCCACAGCATCCCTTTTCATAGTTGGCCAGTAGTATCCTGTCCTTAAGATCCTTGAGAACAATGCCCTGCCCCCAGTGTGGTTTCCACAATCTCCTTCATGGAAGTCTTTTAACACTTCTTGAACTTCAGGATCCTCGATACATCTTAAATATGGTCCTGCAAGAGATCGCTTATATAGCATATTATTTAATATTGTGAATTGAGATACCTTAATTCTGAAAGCCCTAGGATTTTCTCCCATAGGAATCTCCCCGTGTTGTAAGTATCTCATGATTGGTGAGATCCATGATCCTGAACAAGACTGAGTATCCTCATTAGGGATCATTGCAGTATCTTCTTCTATTTCCATGGCCACCTGATTTTCAATAGCAGGAGCCAGGATATGGATGATGGGGATACTTATATCCTCTGGGATCTTTAAAGATGATCCTAGATTGGCCAATGCATCAGCTTCTATATTTTCCTCCCTTGGTACCTGTGTCAAACTGAAGGAAACAAAGGAGAGTGCCAATTCTTTGACTATCTCTAAATATTTGGTTAGTTTTTCACCTTTAACAGCATAGGATCCATTAAAGTGATTAGTGATTAACAATGAATCCACGTATACCTCAAGATACCTGATCCCCATATGCTTAGCAATTTGCAAACCAGCGATTAAGGCTTCATATTCAGCCTCATTATTAGTGGCTTGGAACTCACAAGCTATGGAATGGGGTATTATGTCCCCCTGTGGCGATTTTAGTAGTATACCAAGTCCCGTGCCTTTAACATTTGAGGATCTGTCAGTATGTAGTATCCAAGGATCCTTGGTTTCATCCAGCTGCTGGACTTCTAATTCGGCTTCCTTTTGTAAATCACTACTGAAATCAGCCACAAAGTCTGCTAATGCTTGGGATTTGATGGCTGTTCTAGGCTCATATCTTATATCGTGGGCACTAAGCTTTACTGCCCACTTAGCCATTCTTCCGGACATCTCTGGTTTCCTGAGGACATTCTTAATTGGGAAATTAGTTCTAACAACAATAACATGTGTTTCAAAATAATGTCTTAGTTTAGTAGATGCCATAATCAGTGCAAGAATAAGTTTTTCAAGGTGTGAATACCTGGATTCAGCGTCAAGTAAACTCTTACTTACATAATAGACAGGATATTGTGTACCTTCATGATCCTTAACAAGGACTGCACTTACTGCTTTTGAGGATACCGCAAGGTATAAGGATAACACATCTCCTTTTTCTGGTTTCATCAATGCTGGGGCTGAGGACATGTATTCTTTTAGGGCTTGTAAAGCATTCTCATGCTTTTCAGTCCATTCGAATTTCTTGTTCTTTCTTAGGATGTCATAGAATTCTTTACACCTTTCTGAGGATTTGGATATGAATCTGTTTAGAGCTGCTATTCTGCCTGTTAGCCTTTGCACATCCTTAGCGTTGGCAGGGGATTTGATATTCACCAATGCTTTGATTTGTTCTGGGCTTGCTTCAATGCCCCTCTGGGTTACCATATATCCTAAGAATTTTCCTGTTTTAACACCAAAGTGACATTTTGAAGGATTAAGCTTCATATTATAGTTATCAAGGATATCGAATGCTTCCTCCAAGTCCCTTAGGTGATCCTCAGCTTTTTTGGATTTCACCACCATATCGTCTATGTACACTTCCATAGTTTGTCCAATTTGATCTTTGAACATCATATTTACCAGCCTTTGATATGTTGCACCAGCATTTCTTAATCCAAAAGGCATAGCAATATAACAATATAAACCGGTTGGGGTCATAAAAGCCGTATCCTCTTGGTCAGACGGTTCCATCTGAATTTGTTGGAATCCAGACGATGCATCCATAAAGGTTAACAGTTCATGACCCGCCGTTGCATCCACCATGGAGTCAATGTGGGGTAATGGGAAAGGATCCTTGGGACATGCCTTATTCAAATCAGTGAAATCGACACATACCCTCCACTTTCCATTTTTCTTTTGAACAACAACCACATTGGCTAGCCATTTTGGATACTTTACTTCTCTAATCATACCTGCTCATAGTAATCTTTCTACCTCTTCCTGGATAATGACATTTCTTTCTGGTGCAAACTTCCTCCTTTTTTGATGGATTGGTTTAACCGACCTGTCAATGCCAAGTTTATAAGTGATAATATCCTTAGATATACCTGTCATATCCTCGTGTTTCCATGCAAAGGTAGATTTTCTTCTTTTGAGGAAGGATACAATGTCTTCCTTCATTTTGCCAAGGATCCCTGATCCGATGTAGATTTTGGATTCAGGATCATCAGGATCCAAGAGGATTTCATCCACATCCTGCTCTCTTGCCTCCAAGACACCCCTTGGAGGATACTTTAATTGCTATTGCTCCCTTGGTTTCGAGGCTGGTTTCATTGATGAGGTGTAACAATCCTTAGCCTCCTGTTGATCACTATCGATCTTGATTATTCCGCATGGGCTAGGGAGCTTCACACATTGATGGTAGGTGGATGGGACTGCCTTCATATCGTGTATCCAGGGCCTGCCAAGGATAACATTACAACAAGACAAACAGTCAATAACACAAAATTTCTGATAATTATGTAATCCTTCCACGTAAATTGGGAGTTTGATGTCCCCCAGGGTTTTCTTAGTTTCGCCACTAAATCCCACGAGCACGGAGGATCTTGGTGTGATATCTGATTCAGGGATACCCATTTTCTTCAGAACATCAAGCTGGATAATGTTTACCGAACTTCCTCCGTCAATAAGGATCCTGGGGACAAAGTGGTTAGAAATAAAGAGAGTAATAACTAAACTATCATGATGAGGATCCTGGATGTCAACTCGATCATCCTCATCAAAGGTTATCACTTTTCCTTCCGAGACACTTGATGTTCGTATAAGTCTTTCTCCGTTATCCATTTTAGCTTCCTTTGCATGCCTTTTAGCTGCTGAGAAGGATGTACCACAGATGTCTGATCCTCCAGAAATAAAGTTGATCACTTGTGCATCTGCCGGAGGAGCTGGAGCTTTCTCAGGGATCCTTTCAGGATCCTGAGTCCTTTGCTTTTTTCTTCCCAACAACTCTTTTAGATGCCCCTTGCTTAGCAGATATCCAATTTCCTTTCTTAGCGTGATGCATTCTTCGGTTAAATGCCCAAAATCCTCGTGGTATGCACACCACTTCGATTTGTCTTTAGTTCCGGCTGGTTTGTCATTTTTTCTAGGCCATCTGGATTTTTCTCCTAGATTCTGCATTGCAAGGATTAGTTCATGGTTATCAACGGAAAACAGTATTCAGAAATTGGAGGATAATCTTCATCATCCTCTTCTTGGTCAACAGCATGCACGTTCTGGTTGTCAGTTCTGTTATAGGATTTGAATCTGTTGCTTTTGAAAGAGGATCCTTGCTTTTCTTGTTTTGAGGATCCTACTTGTCTCTCCTGGATCCTCTTGTCATCCTCTAACCGGATGAACCTGAGTGCCCGAGTTCTTACTTCGTCTAGGTTCCTGCATGGTGTCATAACAAGATCATCATAGAACAATGAATCCTTAAGTAAACCCATCTTGAAGGCCTCAACAGATGTGGCCACATCCAAGTTAGGAATATCCAAGGATTCTTTACTAAACTTGGTTATATAATCCCTTAATGATTCATTATGACCCTGAGTTATCCTATATAAATCGCTAGTCAATCGTTCAAATTTTCTACTACAAGAAAATTGATTATTGAATAAGTTAACTAAATTAGCGAATGAAGTAATAGAGTATGGGGGAAGACTTAGCAGCCATTTAAGAGCTGATCCAGTAAGAGTGGATCCAAATCCCTTACACAGGCATGCTTCCTTTAACCTTTCTGGAATAGGATTGATCTCCATCCTCTCCCTGTATTGTGCTATGTGTTCCTCAGGATCCGTTGTACCATCATACAGCTTCATGGTAGGGATATGGAATCTTTTGGGTATCTCAGCATCACAGATTGGTGGTGCAAAACGAGATACCTTATGGCTTCCATCTGCAATCTCCAGGATAGGTTTGACTACCCCTGGAACACTTGATATCATATCCTTCAGTTTTTGTAGTTCTCTGGCCATAGCATGATTGATACCTGTATCCTGCATGAATCCATGGTTAGTGGTATAAGAATTATTAAAAGTGTTACCTCCCATCGGGTTCAAATTAGGAACATTGGATGTGAATCCTTGTTGCAGGGATTCTGGGATGATGGAGGGACCGGTGGAAGCAATGGTTTGCATTGGAATAAAATCTCCTTGATGGACATCTGGACTTCCTGTTTGCAAATTCTTCAAGGATCCTGGTATCTGAGGGGATCCTTGAACCTGGGATGATCCTGGAACAAAGGAGGATCCTTGAACCTGGGATGATCCTGGAACAAAGGAGGATCCTTGAACCTGGGATGATCCTGGAACAAAGGAGGATCCTTGAACCTGGGATGATCCTGGAACAAAGGAGGATCCTAAGCTCATGAAGGATCCCATATGCTGAGTGTAGGATCCTGCCGGTTGGAAATATGATCCTGATGCCTGAGTCGTTGCTGCTAGGCCGAAATGCACTCCTCTTAATCCACCCATATGTTGAATGTCTAGGGCCTCTGATGGCTGAGAAGTAATGATCAGAGTATCAAAATTCAAAGATTTGGGCATTAGTGGGGAATGATCCTCTGCCGTTTTCTTTTGCCTTTCGAGATCTCCGATTTCCTTGAGGATCCTGTCATTAGTTTCATCCTGCTGCTGCATACGATCCCTCATCTGCAAAATCAAAGTAAATAAATCACTAGTACTGGGAACAGAAGAAGTTAGAGCAGAAGATGATGGTTTAGAGGAGATAGGAGTTGGTCTCTTCTCAGCATTTTTCTGAGATCCAGCTGGTGGTGGAGGCAAAGGTGGAATGCCATTAGATGAATTGACTGCAGACATTGCTGTGGAAGTATTCTTCAACGAGGAAGCCATGCAACACTTCCAGAATGATCACCAACAGAAAAATTTTCTTATGAATGAAGCACCAATTGCCCCACGGTGGGCGCCAAACTGTTTTGGTCAAAAATCACTTAAAGATAATGCAACCAAACTTTATGTAAACGGGGAATGATGCTTGGTATGATGAACAAAGTGAAGGATCACTCAAATGTAAAATGCATAAGTGACACAAGGATTTATACGAGGAAAAAGCCCTTGATCAATGAATGATCTCCGGCATAAAAAACATCGGGTGATGGAAACTACCGATCACCAAACTTCAATATAACAAACAATGTTTACAACTTTGGATGGTAACGAACTAGGTACAAGGATCACTATAGTATCGTATGCTAAAGCGTGTGAGAAATGTGTCGTCCCTTCTGTTTTGGTCAAAAATCACTTAAAGATAATGCAACCAAACTTTATGTAAACGGGGAATGATGCTTGGTATGATGAACAAAGTGAAGGATCACTTAAACGTAAAATGCACAAGTGACACAAGGATTTATACGAGGAAAAAGCCCTTGATCAATGAATGATCTCCGGCATAAAAAACCTCGGGTGATGGAAACTACCGATCACCAAACTTCAATATCACAAATAAAGGTTACAACTTCGGATGGTAACGAGCTAAGTACAAGGATCACTATAGTATCGTGTGTCAAAGCGTGTGAGAAATGTGTTGTGTCTTCCGAATGTGGAAGAGTGCTATTTATACAAGTGTGAGTGGTCGTATTTTAGGTAAATAACCTAACTATTAGCTCGTTACCCCTTTAGGAATAGAAGTAAATCTAGCCTAAATTATCGCCCTTAAATTATGCTGAGTTTCCATATCGTCCACAACGTCCATCTTTGATTATGAATATGCCAAAGTTGTCGTGACAAGTTCCTTGTTTATGTTGCTAAGAGCGGATCCTACTCGAAATTCCTGCAAGACAACATTAAATCCAAAGAGAACAATCGTTAGTATGAGGATCCCTAGGATACTCCGTGATCCTGATCCTGGAATTCTTCTGAGGATCACTATCTGCCAGAGAAACAAGGATCACTGGTTAGGATCACATATAAGGATCACATGTAAGGATCATAGGTCATAAAAATCCAGCCCTAACAATTGCCCCCAAAATATAAGGAGTAATATTTGTAAATAAACGAGTTGTATTTTGTTTGATCTTATCCGCAACAAGTTAACGGATAACTAGCCGTTAGAGACGGACTAGCCGTTGCAGACCCTTACGTCACAGAAGTGACAGCCCTGCAAATCATCATTATAAATAGGAGTAAGAGATAGGATCAATTTGCATTTAAATTCAAGAGAGACTCCCTTTATATTCTCTGTCACACCCCGACCACGTAGAACATACAAAACGTGGCGGAAACGTCGGGGAGTGTTGTAACAGAATCATTGTTTCATTACACATGGAAATTTAAATATTGTTTTATTGATTAAATGAACTCGTTGTTCTATTACAATCACATAAGTACAACTATGATCTTCCAAGTTTTAAAGTTGCTAAGGCACGAGTCCATCCTAAATGTAGCATGCATCAACAATCATCTCAAGACAGCACCTGAAACATGTGTAAAAATAGGTACGTCAGCATAAAAATGCCTGTGAGATACATAGGTTTTGTGAAAACGGAGTTCATAACTTGAGTTTGAGAAAATGTTTAGTCATGAACCTCGTATTTTTGCTTTGTCTTGTAAATCATTTGAAAAACGATAGGATCAGATGATATGTATAAATAAGAGAATAATGTATGGTTAACTGAATAACCATGTAAAATGAGTTTGTATAAGTTAAGTTTGTTTGAAAAACAATGTTTTAATAAAACGTTTATGGTATATATAAAATATACCTTGGTTTTAAGAAAGTTGAATAAGTAATATATTAAAATATATTTCAGTTCCAATATTGTTAACCCAAGTGTACTAAATAACGCCACGGTATGTAATGCAATGAAAACACTTATATATAAGAAGTACCAGCGGCGTATCTACCATGTTTTCAACACATTACACTCGTTCTGTTATCTAAACACTAACCAAAACCAAATCGTTTGATAGATAGTATATTAAATATACTTTAGTTGTTCAAAATAATAGTTTTCAGTAGTATATTACAGGTATACCTTGGATTTATAAATAACACATTAAACTATGCTTTAGTTTTGTAAGTAACATATCAGAATATGCTTTGGATGTGATAAATAACATATTAAACTATGTCTTGGTTTGTAAATAATCATATCAAAATATGCTTTGGATGATTACAAAATATATGTTGGTTCTGTACAACACCACACATGAGAGTATATCAAACTATACTTTAAAGGTGCGATTTAAGAATTCATTCAGACCTGGTGCATCAAACTACACCTTTGAGACTATAGGGATACCACAAAGGAAATCCCTATTTGGATGGAGAAACGAATTGGTTTCAGACATTCCATGACAACAGGAATGGGGTGTCTAGTCCTATAGCGCTATATCATACTACCAATCGGTCTGGTGAACAAAATAAGTACTATTCCAACAATTACTTTTGTAGTCCTTGAGAAATCAGTGTTTAACCATAGATAGTCATTTTGTTTGTCAAAAGATAAATACTAACATGTATAATCAATTATACTTTGAAATCATGAAAATAACAGATAGGTACACATGCTTCACCCCAAAACAGTTGAAAACAGTAAAAGAGGGGAACTATGTACTCACCTGAGATTGCTTTGGATTCCTTGTATAATAACCGGATAATGCTAAAGATCACGGAATATCAACGGCACCTAATAGGTAGCTTATGTTAATATACCGGACCAAATCGGAAGGATCGGACAGTACGCGGGTTCGTAAACCAAACGAGTATGGAGACTCGTGTAATATGGCTTAGCAAAGCCTACATACTAAAATGAAACCTAATCTAAGTGCTTACGGTCCATCACGACCCGTTTAGGTAGCTTATGCTACCCCAACGCGTCGTTCGCGTAGAACGCGTTCGGAACGCCTAACATTGCGACCACACGGTATAACCTCGGAAGGTTATAGCTATGGTGACCTAATGTGTTTGGTCGGGTCCTAATGACCGACCAAATGGGTCGGGTTCGAAAGTATAAGCGATGGTTTAAATCGCTTACCTTACGACCCTATATAAGCACTAAACTAAAAGTGACGAGCTAAGCATGTTAGAACATGCTTAACTAAGTTTAGAAACAGGTTTGGCATCAAAACAAACGGCTTTGATGCCCACGAGTAGTTTGGTTACAAAATACGCAAGAATGCGCATTTTGGCCGAAACTACGACTCGTCACTGAGCCTAGATAACGTGGTAATCAGTAGGGATGGTCACTATGGACCATAACCATCGTGATCACGCTCACGTTATGAAGTTCCATGAACTTCGCATCGACCATAGGCTGGTCAATGCAGAAAGTCAACAAAACGTTGACTTTCGGACTCGAAAAGCGAATAAAAGAGCGAAAGAAGACTTACGGAGGGTCCCCGAGTGCTAATCAAGATCCAATAGCTCAGGTATGAAGCATAAGCATCAACTTAGAGCATTTAGATCTGATTTGTGGGTTTTTACACAAAAGGGGGGGGGTATTTATAGGAAAAGTGGAACCGTTAGGATTGTTTTATCGAATAACGTGCTTTGATCTCGTGCGTACACGTGTCCCATGCTAGATTCAGTGAATTTGCCCCTTGGCCTTTCATTTGGGTGAAAAGGCCTTCGACCCTTTCGCGATCCGAAGAGCCAACTGCATTAAATGCATACATTGAATCTGTCTGATAGTCCCACGCGCCCCGCGTAAGGATTTGGACAATCCTTACGCGCCCCGCCTAAGGTCCACAGATCAGAAATTTCATTTTTGGTCCCTGCACTTAAGAAACACGTATTTTGGCCCATTTTTGGCACGTTTAAGCCCCGTTAACCTCATTTCAAGGCTCTAGGATGAAGTTAAAGTGTAGGGGACTTGAAATATGCTCAAAAATATTCCGGATGTCGGTTCGTTTGGTCGTACGATCGCGATGTTCGCTTAATTACGACGGAATGCGCATAAGCGCGAAAGACGATCCAAATGACGCGACGAATGGATTTTTCTCATGCCAAACACTAAGGCATAATATTAGGATGCTTACATAAATTTTTGGATGTCCGGATGTATTCAGAACGTAAGTTATGCGCGAAAGTGCAAACTTATGCACTTTTTGACACTTTTAGTCCCTGAATGATCCAAAAGTTTGTTTTAGCATACCAAACCCCTCGAAGCCTATTTCTAAGCTATGTAAAGGATATATATGGTATGTTTAACTTATGGACATGTTCCGGAATGTTCGTTACAGTTCAAATTGGCATACTTTCGCAGTTTGTCAAGTTTAGTCCCTGTAAGCGAATTAACTTGTTTTTGCCATACCAATGCCTTCAAAACTTATTTCTAAGTTATGTAAAGGTTATTTAAGGTATGTTAAGTGTATGATGGTCTCCCGGAGTATTTGTCGCATTAAACTGAGTACGTTTATGCACCAGTTTGCGTATAATTCTCCAGAAAGCGTTGTAGAGTATGAAATTGAACAAGAATTGATATGTGCAAAGCATACACATATTTATACAAATCCCAAGTATGAAATACAATATTTCCTTGGTTTGGCATTTGTTTGATGGTTGGAGTGACACAGGTGTCACAGTCTCCCCTACTTTAGGAAATTTCGTCCCGAAATTTAATTCTAGAGGAAACTCGTGAGGACAGCTGTGAAGGTTTCGCTTTATAATAGATCCATTGAACCCTTAGGTAAAACCCTGGGCCATGTTAGGATTCTTAGCGAATTTGTTAACCCTCAGAGTGAATTCCTTGAAATAGTAAAACATGAAATTTTGAACTACTGATTGACGAACGTTTCTTATGAAGGCTTATCATAGGAAAACTTGGTGTGTGATTGAGATCAGAATTGGGGGAGTGTGAGAATAAATGACATTGGTCGAGGTCCGAGACTTCTCCCGTATCATTATTCTTGTCACTAGGTCTTAACACATGATGAAACTTCCTGTGGTTCCTGTGCACTGAATTCCATAATTATGTAGGCCTCCATAATTACGTAATTCCTTGCACAGTCCGCACAGTCCATTTCATAATCCGTAGGAAAATTACTTGAATAAATATGAAGCGATTTGACTAGACCACCAAAGGATCCTTTTAATTCGATCAACGAACGATCTTTTAACTAGATCAACACATGATCTTCTTAACTAGACCGGCGTACGATCTCTTTAAATAGACCGCTTAAGGGATCATTTTTATATCATCACATGATATTTCTAATCAGATTTTCAAAATCAATCTGTTTAAGCAGACCTTTCAAGAGGTCCAATTATAGAATAATACTTTATAACCCGAGTGACTTAACTACACTGTTGAAATCCATTGAGGGTTTAAGATAGTATCTTTGGATATCCCATTATGAATCTCTCGTATGAAGATATGAAAGATTCTATGAGGATTTGGATGGATCACATACAACCACAAAACATGTAAGAAAATACATAAGCACAAATTTAGTTAACTTGATTCTTTATTTTGTTATCCTTAGGTATGGATATTAAGGCACACTAGGAATCCAACCTATGGATTTCATTTGGCACTTTAATGATTTATGAAGATCTATCTATAAAGATAGAGGGATTCTCAATAAGTGTTTGACTTTGTTTCTTAAAAGAAACGAGAGTTTAAGGTTCTTGGGGAGATCACAAGTGATCATAATATGACAGAACCATACGAGTAGTTTGTTTTTGGGTTGACATCATAAAGTTGCATCAAGCATTCACACAAACGCATAAATTTTGCATAAATAAAAACAACAAATCTTTATTTATGTAGCAACGGATTTGTCTTGAAGTGTCAAAAGATAGCAACTAAGGAAATACAAAACACTAATTGTTCACTGCTGCCTCATTGTTCATGTTTGCCTCATTGATGTTGAACACTCGTCCACGCGCTGGAGGTATGTTAACAAGCCTTGGGCAATTGTTTCTGTAGTGGGTAAGGTCACCACAGTTATAACATGACCCTGGAGGGAACCGTGCTTGAACAGCAGCAGGGTTTGCAGCAGTTTGATTTGCATAACGACAAACATTGATCAAATGTCCCAACCGCCCACAGTGGGTACATTTGTGACACTGCTCTTGCTCTAGATGATGACGGTTGCATTTGTTGCACAACGGTGCAGTACCAACATAGTTTTGTCTTTTACGAGGTTGTGTTGGCTGGTTTGGTGCAACTTGTTTGTCTTGAGCAGTTACAGCGTAGCTTTGAGAGGCTTTGCGCTTTTTAGTCTTGGACACCTCAGCACTTTCTTCCCTTGGTTCCACATGAGCAGTCTTGTCAGATGGTCTTAGGTCGCCCTTCCGAAACAGCTTGCGCTTCCTGATTTGGGATTCAGTCAGAGTGGCAGCCAATTCAATGGCTTGTCTGACAGTAGTAGGGTTGCTGCCAGTAACGATGTCCTGAACTACGTCAGGAAGCCCATCAATGTATTTCTCAATCGCCTTATCCAGAGGCGTAACCATAGTAGGGCATAACAAGCTCAATTCCTCATAGCGATCAGTATAGGCTCGATGTTCCCCACTGTCTTGCTTTAAATCATCAAATTCCCTTTCTAGAGCCCTAAGCTCATGACGAGGACAGAACTCCTTCATCATAAGAGCCCTAAGCTCGGCCCAAGTCTGTGCTAATGCAACCTCTGCACCGCGGTCTCTCATAACCCCGTTCCACCATGTAAGAGCCCTCTTCTGAAACACACTCGAAGAAAACTCGACCTTGCGATTTTCAGGACACTGAACGTGATGGAAAGTATTCTCAATGCTCTCGAACCATTGAAGAAGCCCAGTTGCTCCCTCAGAACCATTGAACTTGAGCGGTTTAGCTGAGTTAAAAATCTTGAAATTGCATGGAGCATTGTTGTTGTTGTTGATGGCTTGAGTTATTTGAGCATAAAGAATTGGGAAGGCAGCAGCCATTTGTTGCGCGATGATTTCCGCCAGTTCGGCATTCGCCATCTGATTGTCACGTCGAGGAGGCATTCTAAAAGAGGAAACATGAGAGGAAGCGAGTGAGAGAATTAGACGAAAAGAATGAGATGAAACAAATCTGATGAAAGCAAGGATAGTGGCCGTCTGTCTGTTACTACAAAGCAACAAACGACCTGGTGATTAATCAAAGCAAATAGGTCAAAATAATGTATCGCGAAGACATGCTCGCCTATAAGTGGACACTCACCCCAAGAGTTCCCAGGTAAGAGTGACTGGTCCGATTTTGTGGATTTGTACGAACACTCTAGCCTTAGACAGAAAACTCAGGGTACAGGCACCCACCCTTCCAGTTTGCATGTGTTCACAATATTTAGACCAACTTTGACGAGAGTTTTGAAAATTCAAAGGGGTTCAAAACCTTATAACAGAGGGTTCAAAACCTAGTAATCAATCATCCTAGAACAGATGATTAGTTTTCAAAGCGGTTTTGAAATTTATGTTCTTGTTGCGGTCGTCGCCTAAGGATAGGTGACGGTGTTGTTTTATGACTAAACGCAAGTAAACTCGCGTTAGGGTCCTAGGAAGGTTATAGACTAGGTCAAAGCATTACTAATAACCTAATTCCCTATAACCATGAGCTCTGATACCAACTTTTCTGTCACACCCCGACCACGTAGAACATACAAAACGTGGCGGAAACGTCGGGGAGTGTTGTAACAGAATCATTGTTTCATTACACATGGAAATTTAAATATTGTTTTATTGATTAAATGAACTCGTTGTTCTATTACAATCACATAAGTACAACTATGATCTTCCAAGTTTTAAAGTTGCTAAGGCACGAGTCCATCCTAAATGTAGCATGCATCAACAATCATCTCAAGACAGCACCTGAAACATGTGTAAAAATAGGTACGTCAGCATAAAAATGCCTGTGAGATACATAGGTTTTGTGAAAACGGAGTTCATAACTTGAGTTTGAGAAAATGTTTAGTCATGAACCTCGTATTTTTGCTTTGTCTTGTAAATCATTTGAAAAACGATAGGATCAGATGATATGTATAAATAAGAGAATAATGTATGGTTAACTGAATAACCATGTAAAATGAGTTTGTATAAGTTAAGTTTGTTTGAAAAACAATGTTTTAATAAAACGTTTATGGTATATATAAAATATACCTTGGTTTTAAGAAAGTTGAATAAGTAATATATTAAAATATATTTCAGTTCCAATATTGTTAACCCAAGTGTACTAAATAACGCCACGGTATGTAATGCAATGAAAACACTTATATATAAGAAGTACCAGCGGCGTATCTACCATGTTTTCAACACATTACACTCGTTCTGTTATCTAAACACTAACCAAAACCAAATCGTTTGATAGATAGTATATTAAATATACTTTAGTTGTTCAAAATAATAGTTTTCAGTAGTATATTACAGGTATACCTTGGATTTATAAATAACACATTAAACTATGCTTTAGTTTTGTAAGTAACATATCAGAATATGCTTTGGATGTGATAAATAACATATTAAACTATGTCTTGGTTTGTAAATAATCATATCAAAATATGCTTTGGATGATTACAAAATATATGTTGGTTCTGTACAACACCACACATGAGAGTATATCAAACTATACTTTAAAGGTGCGATTTAAGAATTCATTCAGACCTGGTGCATCAAACTACACCTTTGAGACTATAGGGATACCACAAAGGAAATCCCTATTTGGATGGAGAAACGAATTGGTTTCAGACATTCCATGACAACAGGAATGGGGTGTCTAGTCCTATAGCGCTATATCATACTACCAATCGGTCTGGTGAACAAAATAAGTACTATTCCAACAATTACTTTTGTAGTCCTTGAGAAATCAGTGTTTAACCATAGATAGTCATTTTGTTTGTCAAAAGATAAATACTAACATGTATAATCAATTATACTTTGAAATCATGAAAATAACAGATAGGTACACATGCTTCACCCCAAAACAGTTGAAAACAGTAAAAGAGGGGAACTATGTACTCACCTGAGATTGCTTTGGATTCCTTGTATAATAACCGGATAATGCTAAAGATCACGGAATATCAACGGCACCTAATAGGTAGCTTATGTTAATATACCGGACCAAATCGGAAGGATCGGACAGTACGCGGGTTCGTAAACCAAACGAGTATGGAGACTCGTGTAATATGGCTTAGCAAAGCCTACATACTAAAATGAAACCTAATCTAAGTGCTTACGGTCCATCACGACCCGTTTAGGTAGCTTATGCTACCCCAACGCGTCGTTCGCGTAGAACGCGTTCGGAACGCCTAACATTGCGACCACACGGTATAACCTCGGAAGGTTATAGCTATGGTGACCTAATGTGTTTGGTCGGGTCCTAATGACCGACCAAATGGGTCGGGTTCGAAAGTATAAGCGATGGTTTAAATCGCTTACCTTACGACCCTATATAAGCACTAAACTAAAAGTGACGAGCTAAGCATGTTAGAACATGCTTAACTAAGTTTAGAAACAGGTTTGGCATCAAAACAAACGGCTTTGATGCCCACGAGTAGTTTGGTTACAAAATACGCAAGAATGCGCATTTTGGCCGAAACTACGACTCGTCACTGAGCCTAGATAACGTGGTAATCAGTAGGGATGGTCACTATGGACCATAACCATCGTGATCACGCTCACGTTATGAAGTTCCATGAACTTCGCATCGACCATAGGCTGGTCAATGCAGAAAGTCAACAAAACGTTGACTTTCGGACTCGAAAAGCGAATAAAAGAGCGAAAGAAGACTTACGGAGGGTCCCCGAGTGCTAATCAAGATCCAATAGCTCAGGTATGAAGCATAAGCATCAACTTAGAGCATTTAGATCTGATTTGTGGGTTTTTACACAAAAGGGGGGGGTATTTATAGGAAAAGTGGAACCGTTAGGATTGTTTTATCGAATAACGTGCTTTGATCTCGTGCGTACACGTGTCCCATGCTAGATTCAGTGAATTTGCCCCTTGGCCTTTCATTTGGGTGAAAAGGCCTTCGACCCTTTCGCGATCCGAAGAGCCAACTGCATTAAATGCATACATTGAATCTGTCTGATAGTCCCACGCGCCCCGCGTAAGGATTTGGACAATCCTTACGCGCCCCGCCTAAGGTCCACAGATCAGAAATTTCATTTTTGGTCCCTGCACTTAAGAAACACGTATTTTGGCCCATTTTTGGCACGTTTAAGCCCCGTTAACCTCATTTCAAGGCTCTAGGATGAAGTTAAAGTGTAGGGGACTTGAAATATGCTCAAAAATATTCCGGATGTCGGTTCGTTTGGTCGTACGATCGTGATGTTCGCTTAATTACGACGGAATGCGCATAAGCGCGAAAGACGATCCAAATGACGCGACGAATGGATTTTTCTCATGCCAAACACTAAGGCATAATATTAGGATGCTTACATAAATTTTTGGATGTCCGGATGTATTCAGAACGTAAGTTATGCGCGAAAGTGCAAACTTATGCACTTTTTGACACTTTTAGTCCCTGAATGATCCAAAAGTTTGTTTTAGCATACCAAACCCCTCGAAGCCTATTTCTAAGCTATGTAAAGGATATATATGGTATGTTTAACTTATGGACATGTTCCGGAATGTTCGTTACAGTTCAAATTGGCATACTTTCGCAGTTTGTCAAGTTTAGTCCCTGTAAGCGAATTAACTTGTTTTTGCCATACCAATGCCTTCAAAACTTATTTCTAAGTTATGTAAAGGTTATTTAAGGTATGTTAAGTGTATGATGGTCTCCCGGAGTATTTGTCGCATTAAACTAAGTACGTTTATGCACCAGTTTGCGTATAATTCTCCAGAAAGCGTTGTAGAGTATGAAATTGAACAAGAATTGATATGTGCAAAGCATACACATATTTATACAAATCCCAAGTATGAAATACAATATTTCCTTGGTTTGGCATTTGTTTGATGGTTGGAGTGACACAGGTGTCACATTCTCGTCCGAAGATCAATCAGGTATCTCTTTTCCTCTTTCTTCCTTCTCTTACTCTGTTTTTCTATTCTCTTTCCATCATTCTGCAAAGATGTTGCTCCGGAACTCCCCGCATAAGGATCCTGAGAAGAACAGTCCCTTGAAGGGTCAAGGGATCATCAAAGATTCTCCCGCCGAGAGGTGCTGTTTTACCGATCCTCAGGTCGACAAAATCCGTCATTGTTTTCCGGCGAACACCATCTTCAAGTGTTTTACTTCTACCGCTTTGAGTGATTTTATCTCTGATTCTTGGGTAGCCTTTCCTGTTACTCCGTTGTTGATAGGATATCCGTATCCTTTTCCGCAGTTCACTCAATCCTTCTTCTCTCTCACCGGCATCTGCTATATCCAGGCTATGCCCATGATCTGGAGGGTGTTGTATACCCTTGAGAGGATCATTGAACAAGAAGGGATTGACCTCGGTATGGCAGAGCTGGCTGAGATGTATGATCTTACCACTTTCGGACCCCATCGTTATCTGTTTAAGCGAAAAGTTGGAGAGGATCATCCTGTCTTCAAGGTCACTAAGAACGACACAAACTGGAAGCGTCGGTTCTTTTTTGTTAGGAGAGATACCATCCCTGATGGGAAGGATTTGCCCAAAGAGTGGGCTACTCATGGTAGGATAGAGGATCCTGGAAGGATCACCATAAGATTTGTTCCTTAGGATGAGGATCACTAATATTTTCTTGTTTATTGTGAAGCTATCTCCATCTCTAGTCTGAGGTTGACACCTGCTGCAAAGGAGAGACTTTTGGCCTTCAAGAAGCTTGATCCGGAGACAAGAACTTTCCAGGTTGCTACCCAGGATTCCCAAGAAGTATCCTCTGCCTCTGTCACAATGTCAAGTAAGTATCCTTATTTAGAAAGTAATTCTATGTAGGATTTTCAAGTTAAATTAGAAAACTTATCTTATTTCGATTGTGTAGGTGCTGGAAAATCTTCTAAGTCTGCCTCAAAGTTTGGCATTAATGATCTTGCTAATGTCAAATCTGCAAGGAAGAAGACTCCTGCTGCCAGCCCAACTGCTTCAGCCCCTAATGCACCTATTAGGGGTAAAGGAAAGAAGAGAAAGACCTCTGAGGATCTACAAGGCCTGCCCCTGCTCTGCCAACCGTTTCTGGACTACTTCAACGAGGTAAGGATCACTGCCCCTGTTTGTTATCCTGACAGTTTTGAGGATCACTTGTTTCTGACGTTATGCCTTGCTTTCCTTGCAGAAATTTGCTGAAATAGAGACTTATGTTGGCCACGTCGAGGATCAAGATCGCCAAATTGCTGACCTCTAACAGATGGGTGTGCTGAACGATCTCAAGATTGCTGATCTTGAGAAGGAGCTCCGGGCTACCAAGGATGAAGCTGCCAAAATGTTGATCAACTTTTATTATGAGAAGCATGATATCACCCAGGATGCCAAGGTCTCTGCTGCGATAACCATGTATAAGATCCAGCTGCAGATGGCTGCGGAGGCTCAGGATCCTTCCTTCGACAAGAGCACATGGGACGTGGAGGGCTGGAAGGCGAGGCTGGCAGAGTTGGAGGATGATGAGGAGGCTGAGGAGATACCGATGCTTGAAGGCAAGGATCATGCTGGGGAGGCTAGTGGAGCTGGTGGTGATGGTGCAACCAAGGATTAAGCTGCAGGATTGGGCGATGAAGGAAACTTCTAGACATAGCCGGAGCCCAATTTTTTTTGTTTGGTGGTTGTGATGTTTTTAAACGATGATGGTCTGTAACTTTGAACAATAGTTTTAGGATTAAGGATCCAGGATCCTTTAGACAATAGGTAGGATTGCAAATGGTGGAGGGATCCTCTGTTTGGGGGATGAAGCCATTGTGATCCTGCCGCCTTTATATCCCTGCATTACTTTTGAACCTATTATCATGGACACCCTTTACCTACCCCAGCGGACGGGCCACGTATTGCTGGTAGATGCTTGGGGTAGGTAATTTTGACAACCTTTGAAGGGTTAATCTTTTTGTTAATAAATAAAATCTTAAACTTTTGTCGCTTATCTTGTGTTATTATCCTTTTTATTTCCCATTGTTTTGATACATGTTTGTTTGAGTAAGAAAAGTTGAGCAAATTATGTTTAAGAAATTTAGGATATGATCCTGGATCAAATATCCTATAATCGAAAATTTTCAAAGTAGTTTATTTTAAGGATCATAGGTTCAGTTGTCAAGGTTTAAGGGTTATTCAAATGAATAATGAATGAAATTAAAAATAGTTAAGGATCATACCTGAGGATCCAAATTAGGATCCTAACCTTTAATCAGGATAACCATAAGTAAAACTTTAATGGATAATAAGGATTAAGGATCCTTAATTGTTTAACTTCGAGAACCTGAAAAAATGGAATATAACTTGGGACTAAGCCGATATAAAAGATAAGTTAGTAACTGGGGACAAGCCCAAAGGATAACTGGGGACAAGCCCAAGGATAACTGGGGACAAGCCCGAAGGATAACTGGGGACAAGCCCAAAGGATAACTGGGGACAAGCCCAAGGATCGTATGTAAACTGGAGTATGGCCCTTACTGGCGACTATCCATACTTAGTGACATGAAAATGCCAAAACCTTAGCTAACGTGAAAACGTTAGGAACCTTAGGAACGGATGTATGGTGCGTCTACCATTATACGTAGGATCCTAGGCATAGCCAGTACGATGAGGTTATCAGCCCCTGGAGTGGGTACTGGTCCCAAAGACATGAACTATACCAGGATCATCGTGCGCTACAGGCGAAAACTGGGGACAAGCCCAAGGATACCTGGGGTTGAACCCAAGGATCTGAGATGCTTTTGAAGACTATCAATAATATGCTGAGGATACCTGGACTATCAGAACTCAAACTCTCGTGAGAGGAGGATGAAGGATACATGATCCTTATCCTTTGGTAAAAATAAGAAAATGGAATAGTTTAGGATTAGGATATTACCAGAGTAAGGATCATTGACATCATCGGGATCCTTCGAGGATGCTTTCAATGTAAGGATCATATGTGCCAGGAGGATCCTGTTCACATGAAATATTTCTTTAAGTGAACAGCATTCCAGGCTCTAGGTAACAAATTTCCTTCCATGGTTAGCAATCTATATGCCCCATTTCCTGCTTCAGCTTCAATCAAGTAAGGGCCTTCCCACTTTGGTGCTAATTTCCCGTCAGCAGGATTGATGGTATTTTGGAATGCTTTTCTCAATACCATATCCCCCACTTGGAATTTCCTTATTTTGACATTTTTGTTGTAAGCACCAGCCATTCTTTGTTGGTAGCTAGCCATCCTTATCCTAGCCAGATCCCTGATTTCTTCAATAGTATCCAAATCCTGAGCCAAGTTTGCAGCATTCTCTTCAGGATCACGAGTACTTGTTTTAGTAGTTGGAACCACCATTTCTGTTGGGATCACTGCTTCTGCCCCAAACACCAAAGAGAAGGGTGTTTGACCAGTAGCATTCTTGGGAGTTGTCCTGTCAGCCCAAAGCACATAAGGCAATTCCTCTGCCCATTTCCCCTTCTTGGATCCAAGTTTCTTCTTCAGATTGTTGATGATGATCTTGTTGGATGATTCTTCTTGGCCATTGGCTTGTGGGTGGACTGGTGTTGATGTTATCATCTTAATCCCCCAACTGTCACAAAAGTTAGTAGTCCTGCTCCCAATAAATTGGGAACCATTATCACATACAATTTCAGAAGGAATGCCAAATCTAGTTATAATGTTTCTTTTAATAAAGGATATCACTTCCTTTTCTCTGACTTGGGCAAAGGCTTCGGCCTCTATCCACTTGGAGAAGTAGTCAGTCATGGCAAGCATGAATACTTTTCCACCAGGTGCCTTAGGGAGCTTGCCAACTATATCCATCCCCCATCTCATGAATGGCCAAGAGGATGGTATAGGATGTAGAAATTCAGCCGGCTGATGAAGGATATTGCTGTGTCTTTGACAAGGATCACACTTCTTAGCATACTCCACAGCATCCCTCTTTCATAGTTGGCCGGTAGTATCCTGTCCTAAGGATCCTTGAGAACAATGCCCTGCCCCCAGTGTGGTTTCCACAATCTCCTTCGTGGAAGTCTTTTAACACTTCTTGAATTTCAGGATCCTCAATACATCTTAAATATGGTCCTGCAAGAGATCGCTTATATAGCACATTATTTAAGATTGTGAATTGAGATACCTTAATCCTGAAAGCCCTAGGATTTTCTCCCATAGGAATCTCCCCGTGTTGTAAGTATCTCATGATTGGTGAGATCCATGATCCTGAATAAGATTGAGTATCCTCGCTAGGGATAATTGCAGTATCCTCTTCTATTTCCATGGCCACCTGTTTTTCAATAGCAGGAGCCAGGATATGGGTGATGGGGATACTTATATCCTCTGGGATCTTCAAAGATGATCCTAGATTGGCCAATGCATCAGTTTCTGTATTTTCCTCCCTTGGTACCTGTGACAAACTGAAAGAAACAAAGGAGAGTGCCAATTCTTTGACTATCTCTAGATATTTGGTTAGTTTTTCACCTTTCACAGCATAGGATCCATTAAAGTGACTAGTGATTAACAATGAATCCACGTATACCTCAAGATACCTGATCCCCATATGCTTAGCAATTTGTAAGCCGGCGATTAAGGCTTCATATTCAGCCTCATTATTAGTGGCTTGGAATTCACAAGCTATGGAATGGGGTATTATGTCCCCCTATGGCGATTTTAGTAGTATACCAAGCCTTGTGCCTTTGACATTTGAGGATCTATCAGTATGTAGTATCCAAGGATCCTTGGTCTCATCCAGCTGCTGGACCTCCAATTCGGCTTCCTTTTGTAGATCACTACTGAAATCAGCCACAAAGTCTGCTAATGCTTGGGATTTGATGGCTGTTCTGGGCTCATATCTTATATCATGGGCACTAAGCTTTACTGCCCACTTAGCCATTCTTCCGGACATCTCTGGTTTCCTGAGGACATTCTTAATTGGGAAATTAGTTCTAACAACAATAACATGTGTTTCAAAATAATGTCTTAGTTTAGTAGATGCCATAATTAGTGCAAGAATAAGTTTTTCAAGGTGTGAATACCTGGATTCAGCATCAAGTAAACTCTTACTTACATAATAGACAGGATATTGTGTACCTTCTTGATCCTTAACAAGGACTGCACTTACTGCTTTTGAGGATACCGCAAGGTATAAGGATAACACATCTCCTTTTTCTGGTTTCATCAATGCTGGGGCTGAGGACATGTATTCTTTTAGGGCTTGTAAAGCATTCTCATGCTTTTCAGTCCATTCGAATTTCGTATTCTTTCTTAGGATATCATAGAATTCTTTACACCTTTCTGAGGATTTGGATATGAATCTGTTTAGAGCTGCTATTCTGCCTGTTAGCCTTTGCACATCCTTAGCGTTGGCAGGGGATTTGATATTCACCAATGCTTTGATTTATTCAGGGCTTGCTTCAATAACCCTCTGGGTTACCATATATCCTAAGAATTTGCCTGCTTTAACACCAAAGTGACATTTTGAAGGGATAAGCTTCATGTTATAATTATCAAGGATATCAAATGCTTCCTCCAAGTCCCTTTGGTGATCCTCAGCTTTCTTTGACTTTACTACCATATCGTCTATGTATACTTCCATAGTTTGTCCAATTTAATCTTTGAACATCATATTCACCAGCCTTTGATATGTTGCACCTGCATTTCTTAATCCAAAAGGCATAGCAATATAACAATATAAACCGGTTGGGGTCATAAAAGCCGTATCCTCTTGGTCAGATGGCTCCATCTGAATTTGTTGGAATCCAGATGATGCATCCATAAAGGTTAACAGTTCATGCCCCGCCGTTGCATCCACCATGGAGTCAATGTGGGGTAATGGGAAAGGATCCTTGGGACATGCCTTATTCAAATCAGTGAAATCGACACATACCCTCCACTTTCCGTTTTTCTTTTGAACAACGACCAGATTGGCTAGCCATTTTGGATACTTTACCTCTCTAATCATACCTGCTCGAAGTAATCTTTCTACCTCTTCCTGGATAATGGCATTTCTTTCCGGTGCAAACTTCCTCCTTTTTTGATGGATTGGTTTGATTGACCTGTCAATGCCAAGTTTATGAGTTATAATATCCTTAGATATACCTGTCATATCCTCATGTTTCCATGCAAAGGTAGACTTTCTTCTTTTGAGGAAGGATACTAGGTCTTCTTTCATCTTGCCAAGGATCCCTGATCCTATATAGATTTTTGATTCAGGATCATTAGGATCCAAAAGGATTTCGTCCACATCCTGTTCTCTCGCCTCCAAGACATTCCTTGGAGGATACTGTAATTGCTATTGCTCCCTTGGCTTCGAGGCTGGTTTCATTGACGAGGTGTAACAATCCTTAGCCTCCTGCTGATCACTGTCGATCTTGATTATTCCCCATGGGCTAGGGAGCTTCACACATTGATGGTAGGTGGATGGGACTGCCCTCATATCATGTATCCAGGGTCTGCCAAGGATAACATTACAACAAGACAAACAGTCAATAACACAAAATTTTTGATAATTATGTAATCCTTCCACATAAATTAGGAGTTTGATATCCCCCAGGGTTTTCTTAGTTTCGCCACTGAATCCCACAAGTACGGAGGATCTTGGTGTGATATCTGATTCAGGGATACCCATCTTCTTCAGAACATCAAGCTGGATAATATTTACTAAGCTTCCTCCATCAATAAGGATCCTGCGGACAAAATGGTTAGAGATAAAGAGAGTGATGACTAGACTATCATGATGAGGATCCTAGATGTGAATTCTATCATCCTCATCGAAGGTTATAACTTTTCCTTCCGAGATACTTGATGTTCGAATAGGTCTTTCTTCGTTATCCATTTTAGCTTCCTTTGCATGCCTTTTAGCTGCCGAGAAGGATGTACCACATATGTCTGATCCTCCAGAAATAAAGTTGATTACTTGTGCATCTGCCGGAGGAGCTGGATCTTTCTCAGGGATCCTTTCAGGATCCGGAGTCCTTTGCTTTTTTCTTCCCAACAACTCTTTTAGATGCCCCTTGCTTAGCAGATATCCAATTTCCTTTCTTAACGCGATGCATTCTTCGGTTAAGTGCCCAAAATCCTCGTGGTATGTGTTAGGGCTGGATTTTTATAACACATGATCCTTACATGTGATCCTAACCAGTGATCCTTGTTTCTTTGGCAGATAGTGACCCTCAGCAGAGTTCCAGGATCAGGATCACGGACCATCATAGGATCCTCATGCTAACAGTTGCTTTCATTGAACTTAATGTCATTTTGCAGGAATGTCTAGCAGGATCCGCTATTAGCATCACAATCAAGGGACGCGTCTTTACAACTTTGGCATATGCTTAATCAGAGATGAACGTTGTGAAGGATATGGAAACTTGGCATGATTTAAGGGCGATAATTTAGGCTAGATTTACTTTTATTTCTAAAGTGGTAATGAGCTGATTATTAGTTTGTTTACCTAAAATAGGCCACTCACACTTGTATATATAACACTCTTCCCCATTCGGAAGACACACAACACATTTCTCACACGCTTAGACACTCGATACTATAGTGATCCTTGTACTCAGCTCATTATCATCCGAAGTTGTAACCATTTTTTGTTATATTGAAGTTTGGTGATCGGTAGTTGCCATCACCCGAGGTTTTTTATGCCGGAGATCATACATTGATCAAGGGCTTTTTCCTCGTATAAATCCTTGTGTCACTTGCATATTTCTTACTAAAGTGATCCTTTACCTTTTCAACAAACCAAGCATCATTCCCCATTTACTTAGAGTTTGGTTGCATTATCCTTGTGTGATTTTTGACCAAAACAGTTTGGCGCCCACCGTGGGGCAATTGGTGCTTCATTCATAAGAAAACTTTCTGTTCGAAATCATTTCAAAGAGTTACATGGCTTCATCATTGAAGAATACATCCACAGCGATGTCGGCAGTCAATTCATCTACTGGCATTCCACCTTTGCCTCCACCACCAGCTGGATCTCAGAAAAATGCTGAGAAGAGACCAACTTCTATCTCCTCTAAACCATCATCTTCTGCTCTAACTTCTTCTGTTCCCAGTACTAGTGATATATTTACTTTGATTTTGCAGATGAGGGATCGTATGCAGCAGCAGGATGAAACTAATGACAGGATCCTCAGAGAAATCGGAGATCTCAAAAGGCAAAAGAAAACGGCAGAGGATCATTCCCCTCTAATGCCCAAATCTTTGAATTTTGATACTCCAATGATTACTTCTCAGCCATCAGAGGTCCCAGACATTCAATATATGGGTGGATCAAGAGGAGTGCATTTCAGCCCAGCGACAATGACTCAGGCATCAGGATCATATTTCCAACCGGCGGGATCCTACGCCCAGCATTTGGGATCCTTCATGAGCTTAGGATCCTCCTTTGTCCCAGGATCATCCCAGGTTCAAGGATCCTCCTTCGTTCCGGGATCATCCCAAGTTCAAGGATCCTCCTTTGTTCCAGGATCATCCCAGGTTCAAGGATCCTCCTTCGTCCCAGGATCATCCCAGATTCAAGAATCCCTACAGATACCAGGATCCTTGAAGAATTTGCAAACAGGAAGCCTAGATGTCCATCAAGGAGATTTTATTCCAATGCAGACCATTACTTCCACTGGTCCATCCATTATCCCAGAATCCCAGCAATATGGATTCACACCCAATGTTCCTAACTTGAACCCGATGGGAGGTAACACCTTAAATAATTATCTTACCACTAACCATGGATTCGTGCAGGATACAGGTATCAATCATGCTATGGCCAGGGAGTTACAGAAGCTGAAGGATATGATCTCAAGTGTTCCAGGGGTAGTCAAGCCTATCCCGGAGATTGCAGATGGAAGCCATAAGGTATCTCGTTTTGCACCACCAATTTGTGATGCAGAGGTACCCAAAAGGTTCCATATCCCTACTATGAAGCTGTATGATGGTACAACGGATCCTGAGGAGCACATAGCACAATACAGGGAGAGGATGGAGATCAATCCAATCCCAGAAAAGTTAAAGGAAGCATGCCTATGTAAAGGATTTGGATCCACCCTTACTGGATCAGCTCTTAAATGGCTGCTAAGTCTTCCCCCTTACTCTATCACTTCATTTGCTAATTTAGTTAATTTGTTCAATAATCAATTCTCTTATAGTAGAAAATTTGAAAGATTAACTAGTGATTTATATAGGGTAACTCAAAGTCATAATGAATCATTAAGGGATTATATAACTAAATTCAGTAAAGAATCCTTGGACATTCCCAACTTGGATATGGCCATGGCTGTTGAGGCCTTCAAAATGGGACTGCTTAAGGCTTCATTGTTCTATGATGATCTTGTTATGACACCGTGCAGGAACCTAGATGAAGTAAGAACTCGGGCACTCAGGTTCATCCGGCTAGAGGATGACAAGAGGATCTAGGAGAGGCAAGTAGGATCCTCAAAACAGGAAAAACAAGGATCCTCTTTCAAGAACAATAAGTTCAAATCCTACCATAGAAATGACAACCAGAACGTGCATGCTGTTGACCAGGAAGAGGATGATGAGGATTATCCTCCGATTTCTGAATATTGTTTTTCTGTTGACAATCATGAACTAATCCTTGCAATGCAGAATCTAGGAGAAAAAGCCAGATGGCCCAGAAAGAATGACAAACCATCCGGGACTAAAGACAAGTCAAAGTGGTGTGTATACCACGAGGATTTCGGGCATCTAACTGAAGAATGCATAGCATTAAGAAAAGAAATTGGATATCTGTTAAGCAAAGGGCATCTAAAAGAATTGTTGGGAAGAAAAAAGCAAAGGACTCAGGATCCTAAAAGGATCCCTGAAAAGGCTCCAGCCCCTCCGGCGAATGCACAAGTGATCAACTTTATTTCCGGAGGATCAGATATTTGTGGTACATCCTTCTCGGCAGCCAAAAGGCATGCAAAGGAAGCAAAAATGGATAATGGAGAAAGACCTGTTCGAACATCAAGTGTCTCGGAAGGAAAGACGATAACATTTGATGAGGATGATCGCATTAACACCTCATCATGATAGTTTAGTTATTACTCTCTTTATTTCTAACCATTTTGTCCGCAGGATCCTTATCGACGGAGGAAGCTCAGTAAACATTATCCAGCTTGATGTTCTAAAGAAAATGGGTATCCCAGAATCAGACATCACACCAAGATCCTCCGTGCTTGTGGGATTCAGTGGAGAAACGAAGAAAACTCTGGGGGACATCAAACTCCCAATCTACGTGGAAGGATTACATAATTATCAAAAATTTTGTGTTATTGACTGTTTATCTTGTTGCAATGTTATCCTTGGCAGGCCCTGGATACATGATATGAAAGCGGTCCCATCCACCTACCATCAATGTGTGAAACTCCCTAGCCCATGGGGGATAATCAAGATCGACAGTGATCAGCAGGAGGCTAAGGATAGTTATACCTCATCCATGAAGCCAACCTCGAAGCCAAGGGAACAAGAAGTTTGAATGGACTGAAAAACACGAGAATGCTTTACAAGCCCTTAAAGAATATATGTCCTCAGCACCAGCATTAATGAAACCCGGAAAAGGAGATGTGTTATCCTTATACCTGGCGGTATCCTCAACCGCTGTAAGTGCTGTCCTTGTTAAGGATCACGAAGGTACACAACATCCTATTTACTATGTATGTAAGAGTTTACTTGATGCAGAATCCAGGTACTCACACCTTGAGAAACTTATTCTCGCATTAATTATGGCATCAACTAAGTTAAGACATTATTTTGAAACCCACATTATTGTTGTTAGAACTAATTTTCCGATCAAGAATGTCCTCAGGAAACCAGAGATGTCCGAAAGAATGGCTAAGTGGGCAGTAAAGCTTAGTGCCCATGATATAAGATATGAGCCTAGAACAGCCATTAAATCCCAAGCACTAGCTGACTTTGTGGCTGATTTCAGTAGTGATCTACAAAAGGAAGCAGAATTGGAAGTCCAGCAGTTGGATGAGACCAAGGATCCTTGGATACTACACACTGATGGATCCTCAAATGTCAAGGGCACAGGGCTCGGGATACTACTAAAATCGCCACAGGGGGACATAATACCCCACTCCATAGCCTGTGAGTTCCAAGCAACCAACAATGAGGCTGAATATGTAGCCTTAATTGCTGGTTTACAAATTGCTAAGGATATGGGGGTCAGATACCTTAAAGTATACGTAGACTCATTACTAATCACTAATCACTTTAATGGATCCTATGCTGTTAAAGGAGAAAAACTAACCAAATATTTAGAGATAGTCAAAGAATTGGCACTCTCTTTTGTTTCCTTCAGTTTAACACAGGTACCAAGGGAGGAAAATACAGAAGCTGATGCATTGGCCAATCTAGGATCATCCTTGAAGATCCCAGAGGATATAAGTATCCCCATCATCCATATCCTAGCTCCTGCTATTGAAAATCAGGTGGCCATGGAAATAGAAGAGGATACTGCAATGATCCCTAGTGAAGAAACTCAATCTTATTCAGGATCATGGATCTCACCAATCATGAGATACTTACAACACGGGGAGATTCCTATGGGAGAAAATCCTAGAGCTTTCAGGATTAAGGTATCTCAATTCACAATCTTAAATAATGTATTATATAAACGATCTCTTGCAGGACCATATTTAAGATGTATCGAGGATCCTGAAATTCAAGAAGTGTTGAGAGACTTCCACGAAGGAGATTGTGGAAACCATACTGGGGGCAGGGCATTGTTCTCAAGGATCCTTAGAACAGGATACTACTGGCCAACTATGAAAAGGGATGCTGTAGAATATGCTAAGAAATGTGATCCTTGTCAAAGACACAGCAATATCCTTCATCAGCCAGCTGAATTTTTGCATCCAATACCATCCTCTTGGCCATTCATGAGATGGGGGATGGATATAGTTGGCAAGCTCCCTAAAGCACCTGGTGGAAAAGTATTTATGCTTGCCATGACCGACTACTTCTCCAAGTGGATAGAAGCTGAAGCTTTTGCTCAAGTCAGAGAAAAGGAAGTTATATCCTTTATTAAGAGAAACATTATAACCAGATTTGGCATTCCCTCTGAAATTATATGTGATAATGGTTCTCAATTCATTGGGAGCAGAACCACTAACTTTTGTGACAGTTGGGGAATTAAGATGATAACGTCAACACCAGTCCATCCACAAGCCAATGGTCAATCAGAATCATCCAACAAGATCATCATCAACAACCTGAAGAAGAAATTAGGATCCAAGAAGGGGAAATGGGCAGAGGAATTGCCTTATGTGTTGTGGGCTGATAGGACAACTCCCAAGAATGCCACTGGTCAAACACCCTTCTCTTTAGTATTTGGGGCAGAAGCAGTGATCCCAACAGAAATGGTGATTCCAACTGCTAGAACAAGTACTCGTCATCCTGAAGAGAATGCTGCAAACCTAGCTCAAGACTTGGATATTATTGAGGAAATCAGGGATCTGGCTAGGATAAGGATGGCAAGCTACCAACAAAGAATGGCTGGTGCCTACAACAAAAATGTCAGGATAAGGAAGTTCCAAGTCGGGGATATGGTGTTGAGAAAAGCATTCCAAAACACCATAAATCCTGCTGACGGAAAATTGGCACCAAAATGGGAAGGCCCTTACTTGATTGAAGCCGAAGCAGGAAAGGGGGCATACAGATTGCTAACCATGGAAGGAAATTTGTTACCAAGAGCCTAGAATGCTATTCACTTAAAGAAGTATTTCATGTGAACAGGATCCTTCAAGCATATGATCCTTACATCGGAAGCATCCTCGAAGGATCCCGGCGACATCAGTGATCCTTTACTCTGGTAAAGTCCTTATCTCAAAACTTTTCCATTTTCTTATTTTTACCTAAGGATAAGGATCACGTATCCTTCATCCTTCTCTCACGAGAATTTGAGTTCTGATAGTCCAGGTATCCTCAGCATATTATCGATAGTCTTCAAAAGCATCTCAGATCCTTGGGTTCAACCCCAGTTATCCTTGGGCTTGTCCCCAGTTTTCGCCTGTAGCGCACGATGATCCTGGTATAGTTCACGTCTTTGGGACCAGTACCCCTTTAGGGGCTGACAACCTCATCGTACTGGCTATATCTAGGATCCTACGTATAATGGTAGACGTACCATACATCCGTTCCTAAGGTTTCTAACGTTTTCACGTTTGCTAAGGTTTTGACATTTTCATGTCACCAAGTTTGGATAGTCGCCAGTAAGGGCCATACTCCAGTTAACATACGATCCTTGGGCTTGTCCCCAGTTATCCTTTGGGCTTGTCCCCAGTGATCCTTTGGGCTTGTCCCCAGTTATCCTTTGGGCTTGTCCCCAGTGATCCTTTGGGCTTGTCCCCAGTTATCCTTTGGGCATGTCCCCAGCTATTAATTTATCTTTTACATTGGCTTAGTCCCAACTTATGTTCCATTTTTCAGGTTTTTGAAGTTAAACAAATAAGGATCCTTAATCCTTATTATCCGTTAAAATTTCACTTATGGTTATCTTGATTAAAGGTTAGGATCCTAACTTGGATTCTCAGGTATGATCCTTGACTATTTTGATTATACTCACTATTCTGAACAACCCTTACACTATGACAACTAAGCCTATGATCCTTGAAATAAGCTACCCTGAAAATTTTCAATGACAGGATATTTGATCTAGGATCATATCCTAAATTTCTTAAACATGATTTGCTCAGCTTTTGTCACTTTGACAAATATGTTTCTAAAATAATTGGACAAGAAGAGGATAAATAAAGGATAACGAAACAAGGTAAGCCAGAAAGATTAAAGTTATTTTCTTAACAAAGGATCTTAAAACCTTTCAAAAAAGTTGTCAAAATTGTCAACCCACGTCTCTACCAGCAAAACGTGGCCCGTCCACATGGGTTGGCAAAGGGTGTCCATTGTCTATGCGGTCATAGCAGGTGCAGGAAATTAAAAGCGGCAGGATCACAAAGGCTTCATCCCCCAAACAGAGGATCCCTCCACCATCTACGATCCTACCTATTGTTCAAAGGATCCATGATCCTTAACCCTAAAAACTATTGTTTAAGTTACAGACCATAAATTGTTTCAAAACATCAACAACCACAAAAATCACTACCAAACTTAAAAAATTGGGCTCCGGCCTAGTCTCGAAATATCCATCATCGCCCAATCCTGCAGCTCAAACCTTTGCTGCTCCATCACCACCGGCTCCACTAGCCTCTCCACCCTGATCCTTGCCAGCCTCACCACCTTCCAGCATTGGGATCTCCTCAGCTTCGTCCTCATCCTCCAGCTCTGCCAATCTTGCCTTCCAACCCTCCACGTCCCATGAGCTTTTATCAAAGGCAGGATCCTGAGCCTCCGCAGCCATCTGCAGTTGTATCTTATACATAGCTATTGCGGCAGAGACCTTGGCATCCTGGGTGATCTCCTGCTTCTCACCATCCATGTTGACCTGCATTTGAGCAGCTTCATCCTTTGTAGCCCGGAGTTCCTTCTCAAGATCAGCTATCTTGAGATCCTTCAACACGCCCATTTGTTGGAGGTCGGCGATTTGGCGATCCTGATCCTCGACGTGGCCAAGGTAGGTTTCTATTTCAGCAAGTTTCTGC
The DNA here is from genome assembly GCF_002127325.2 of Helianthus annuus. NCBI lineage: Eukaryota > Viridiplantae > Streptophyta > Magnoliopsida > Asterales > Asteraceae > Helianthus > Helianthus annuus. The sequence goes on from NC_035436.2 coordinate 53,234,265, forward strand.
AGAAAGGGAAAAAGGTAAGTTCAGGACCAGGTGATCCTCAAAGAAGCAGGATATACAGGCATGATATTCAAGCAGGATATTCAAGTAGGATAACCAACAGGGGCAATGATCCTTACTTCATTAACATAATCAAGAAACTGCTGGCGGAGCAGGGGAAATCCTTGAAGATCCTCAAAAGCCTTTCTCTTCTTTCCCTTACCCCTAATAGGAGCTTTAGGGGCTGAAGCAGAGGGACTAGCAGCAGGGGTCTTCTTCCTTGAAGACTTAACATTGGCGAGATCATCAATACCAAACTTGGAGGCGGACTTGACAGATTTCCCAGCGCCTACACAATCAAAACAAGATAAGTACCCTAACTAATTTAAAATCTTACATAGAACTGCTTTTTAAATAAAGATACTTACTTGACATTGTGGCAGATGCGGAGGATACTTCTTGGGAATCTTGAGTAGCAACCTGGAAAGTCCTTGTTTCCGGATCAAGCTTCTTGAAGGCTAAAAGTCTCTCTTTTGCAGTGGGTGTCAACTTCAGACGAGAGATGGAAATAGCTGCACAATAAACAAAAAACAAAAGAAAATGTTAGTGATCCTCATCCTAAGGAACAAATCTTATAGTGATCCTTCCAGGATCCTCTATCCTACCATGAGTAGCCCACTCTTTGGGCAGATCCTTCCCATCAGGGATGGTATCCCTCCTAACAAAGAAGAACCGTCGCTTCCAATTCATGTCGTTCTTGGTGACCTTGAAGACAGGATGATCCTTTCCAGCTTTTCGTTTAAATAGATAACGATGGGGTCCGAAAGTGGTAAGATCGTACATCTCAGCCAGCTCCGCCATACCAAGGTCAATCCCTTCTTGTTCAATGATCCTCTCAAGGGTATACAATACCCTCCAGATCATGGGCATAGCCTGGATATAGCAGATGCCGGTGAGAGAGAAGAAGGATTGAGTGAACTGTGGGAAAGGATATGAATACCCTATCAAGAACGGGGTAATAGGAAAGGCCACCCAAGTATCAGAGATAAAGTCACTCAAAGCAGTGGGAGTGAAGGACTTGAAGATGGTGTTCGCCGGAAAACAGTGACGGATTCTATCAACCTGAGGATCAGTGAAACAGCACCTCTCGGTGGGAGAGTCTTTGATGATCCCTTGACCTTTCAAGGGACTGTTCTTCTCAGGATCCTTATGAGGAGAATTCCGGAGCAACATATTCGCAGACGAAAAACAAAGAAGCAGAAAAACAGAGTAAGAGAAGGAAGAAGGAAGAAGAGAGATACCTGATTGATCTTCAGAGGAGATTATAAAGGGAGTTTCTTTGATTTTAAATGCGAATTGATCCTATCTCTATCTCCTATTTATAATGATGATCTGCAGGGCTGTCACTTCTGTGACGTAAGAATTGCAACGGCTAGTTCGACTTTAACGGCTAATTATCCGATTAGCTCGTTACAGATAAGATCAAGCAAAATATAACTCATTTATTTACAATATCACTCCTTATATTTTGGGGGCAATTGTTAGGGCTGGATTTTTATAACACATGATCCTTACATGTGATCCTAACCAGTGATCCTTGTTTCTTTGGCAGATAGTGATCCTCAGCAGAGTTCCAGGATCAGGATCACGGACCATCATAGGATCCTCATGCTAACAGTTGCTTTCATTGAACTTAATGTCATTTTGCAGGAATGTCTAGCAGGATCCGCTCTTAGCATCACAATCAAGGGACGCGTCTTTACAACTTTGGCATATGCTTAATCAGAGATGAACGTTGTGAAGGATATGGAAACTTGGCATGATTTAAGGGCGATAATTTAGGCTAGATTTACTTTTATTTCTAAAGGGGTAATGAGCTGATTATTAGTTTGTTTACCTAAAATAGGCCACTCACACTTGTATATATAACACTCTTCCCCATTCGGAAGACACACAACACATTTCTCACACGCTTAGACACTCGATACTATAGTGATCCTTGTACTCAGCTCATTATCATCCGAAGTTGTAACCATTTTTTGTTATATTGAAGTTTGGTGATCGGTAGTTGCCATCACCCGAGGTTTTTTATGCCGGAGATCATACATTTATCAAGGGCTTTTTCCTCGTATAAATCCTTGTGTCACTTGCATATTTCTTACTAAAGTGATCCTTTACTTTTTCAACAAACCAAGCATCATTCCCCGTTTACTTAGAGTTTGGTTGCATTATCCTTGTGTGATTTTTGACCAAAATAGTATGCACACCACTTCGCTTTGTCTTTAGTTCCAGTTGGTTTGTCGTTTTTTCTGGGCCATCTGGCTTTTTCTCCTAGATTCTGCATTGCAAGGATTAGTTCATGATTATCAACGGAAAAACAATATTCAGAAATCGGAGGATAATCCTCATCATCCTCTTCTTGGTCAACGGCATGCACGTTCCGGTTGTCATTCCTATTGTAGGATTTGAATCTGTTGCTTTTGAAAGAGGATCCTTGCTTTTCTTGTTTTGAGGATCCTGCTTGTCTCTCCTGGATCCTCTTGTCATCCTCTAGCCGGATGAACCTGAGTGCTCGAGTTCTTACTTCATCTAGGTTCCTGCATGGTGTCATAACAAGATCATCATAGAACAATGAATCCTTAAGCAATCCCATCTTGAAGGCCTCAACAGCTGTGGCCATATCCAAGTTAGGAATGTCCAAGGATTCTTTACTAAACTTGGTTATGTAATCCCTTAATGATTCATTATGACCCTGAGTTACCCTATATAAATCACTAGTCAATCTTTCTAATTTTCTACTACAAGAGAATTGATTATTGAATAAATTAACTAAATTAGCAAATGAAGTAATAGAGTAAGGGAGAAGACTTAGCAGCCATTTAAGAGCTGATCCAGTAAGAGTGGATCTGAATCCTTTGCATAAGCATGCTTCCTTTAACTTTTCTGGAATTGGATTGATCTCCATCCTCTCCCTGTATTGAGCTACGTGTTCCTCAGGATCCGTTGTACCATCATACAACTTCACAGTAGGGATATGGAACCTTTTGGGTATCTCAGCATCACAAATTGGTGGTGCAAAACGAGATACCTTATGGCTCCCATCTGCAATCTCCGGGATAGGTTTGACTACCCCTGGAACACTTGATATCATATCCTTCAGTTTTTGTAGTTCTCTGGCCATAGCATGATTGATACCTGTATCCTGTATGAATCCATGGTTAGTGGTAAGAGAATTATTAAAAGTGTTACCTCCCATCGGGTTCAAGTTAGGAACATTGGGTGTGAATCCATATTGCTGGGATTCTGGGATAATGGATGGACCAGTGGAAGCAATGGTCTGCATTGGAATAAAATCTCCTTGATGGACATCTAAACTTCCTGTTTGCAAATTCTTCAAGGATCCTAGTATCTGTAGGGATCCTTGAACCTGGGATGATCCTGGAACGAAGGGGGATCCTTGAACCTGGGATGATCCTGGAACAAAGGAGGATCCTTGAACCTGGGATGATCCTGGAACGAAGGAGGATCCTTGAACCTGGGATGATCCTGGAACAAAGGAGGATCCTTGAACCTGGGACGATCCTGGAACGAAGGAGGATCCTTGAACCTGGGATGATCCTGGAACAAAGGAGGATCCTAAGCTCATGAAGGATCCCAAATGATGGGTGTAGGATCCCGCCGGTTGGAAATATGATCCCAATGCCTGAGTCATTGTTGCTGGGCCGAAATGCACTCCTCTTGATCCACCCATATTTTGAATGTCTGGGACCTCTGATGGCTGAGAAGTAATCATTGGAGTATCAAAATTCAAAGATTTGGGCATCAGTGGGGAATGATCCTCTGCCGTTTTCTTTTGCCTTTTGAGATCTCCGATTTCTCTGAGGATCCTGTCATTAGTTTCATCCTGCTGCTACATACGATCCCTCATCTGCAAAATCAAAGTAAATATATCACTAGTACTGGGAACAGAAGAAGTTAGAGCAGAAGATGATGGTTTAGAGGAGGTAGAAGTTGGTCTCTTCTCAGCATTTTTCTGAGATCCAGCTGGTGGTGGAGGCAAAGGTGGAATGCCAGTAGATGAATTGACTGCCGACATCGCTGTGGAGGTATTCTTCAACGACGAAGCCATGCAACACTCCGGAATGATCACCAACAGAAAAACTTTTTTATGAATGAAGCACCAATTGCCCCACGGTGGGCGCCAAACTGTTTTGGTCAAAAATCACTTAAAGATAATGCAACCAAACTTTATGTAAACGGGGAATGATGCTTGGTATGATGAACAAAGTGAAGGATCACTTAAACGTAAAATGCACAAGTGACACAAGGATTTATACGAGGAAAAAGCCCTTGATCAATGAATGATCTCCGGCATAAAAAACCTCGGGTGATGGAAACTACCGATCACCAAACTTCAATATCACAAATAAAGGTTACAACTTCGGATGGTAACGAGCTAAGTACAAGGATCACTATAGTATCGTGTGTCAAAGCGTGTGAGAAATGTGTTGTGTCTTCCGAATGTGGAAGAGTGCTATTTATACAAGTGTGAGTGGTCGTATTTTAGGTAAATAACCTAACTATTAACTCGTTACCCCTTTAGGAATAGAAGTAAATCTAGCCTAAATTATCGCCCTTAAATTATGCTGAGTTTCCATATCGTCCACAACGTCCATCTTTGATTATGCATATGCCAAAGTTGTCGTGACGAGTTCCTTGTTTATGTTGCTAAGAGCGGATCCTACTCGAAATTCCTGCAAGACAACATTAAATCCAAAGAGAACAATCGTTAGTATGAGGATCCCTAGGATACTCCGTGATCCTGATCCTGGAATTCTTCTGAGGATCACTATCTGCCAGAGAAACAAGGATCACTGGTTAGGATCACATATAAGGATCATATGTAAGGATCATAGGTCATAAAAATCCAGCCCTAACACCTTCCGAATGTTCAAGAGTGCCTTTTATACAAGTGTGTGTGGTTCTATTTTAGGCAAATCACCTAACTACTAGCTCCTTACCCCTTTAGAAATAGAAGTAAATTTAGCCTAAATAATCGCCCTTGAATTGTGCTGAGTTTCCATATTCTTCATAACGTCCATCTTTGATTATGCATGTGCAAAATTAGCGTGATAGATTCCTTGTTTATGTTGCTAAGATCAGGTCCAACTCGTAATTCCTGCAAAACAACATTAAATTCAAAGAGAACAATCGTTAGTATGAGGATCCTTAGGATGATCTGTGATCCTGATCCTGGAGCTCTTCTGAGGATCACTATCTGTCAAAGAAACAAGGATCACTGATTAGGATATCATGTAAGGATCATAGGTCATAAAAATCCTGCCCTAACAGTGACCAAAAGAGGCATTGAAGCTAGCCCGGAACAAATCAAAGCCTTAGTGAATATCAAGTCTCCTGCCAATGCTAAGGATGTCCAGAGGCTAACAGGCAGGATAGCAGCTTTGAACAGATTTATATCCAAATCCTCAGAAAAGTGCAAAGAATTCTATGATATCCTAAGGAAGAACAAGAAATTTGAGTGGACTGAGAAGCATGAAAATGCCTTAAGAGCTCTCAAAGATTACCTATCCTCAGCCCCGACCTTGATGAAACCAGAAAAAGGCGATGTGCTATCCTTATATCTTGCAGTATCCTTAAAAGCAGTAAGTGCAGTCCTTGTTAAGGATCATGAAGGTACACAACATCCTGTCTATTATGTAAGTAAGAGTTTACTTGATGCCGAATCCAGGTATTCACACCTTGAAAAGCTTATTCTTGCATTAATCATGGCATCTACTAAGTTGAGACATTATTTTGAAACTCATGTTATTGTTGTTAAAACTAATTTTCCAATTAAGAATGTCCTCAGGAAACCAGAAATGTCAGGGAGGATGGCTAAGTGGGCAGTGAAGCTAAGTGCCTATGATATAAGATACGAGCCTAGGACAGCCATCAAATCCCAAGCATTGGCTGACTTTGTGGCTGATTTCAGTAGTGATTTACAAAAAGAAGCTGAGTTAGAAGTCCAGCAACTAGAAGAGACCAAGGATCCTTGGATACTCTATACTGATGGATCCTCAAATGTCAAAGGCACAGGGCTTGGAATACTACTAAAATCGCCACAGGGAGGCATAATACCCCATTCTATAGCTTGTGAGTTCCAAACCACTAATAATGAGTGTTAGGGCTGGATTTTTACAATACATGATCCTCACGTGTGATCCTAACCAGTGATCCTTGTTTCTTTGGCAGATAGTGATCCTCAGCAGAGTTCCAGGATCAGGATCACGGACCATCATAGGATCCTCATGCTAACAGTTGCTTTCGTTGAATTTAATGTTGTTTTGCAGGACATCTAGCAGGATCCGCTCTTAAGCATCACAATTAAAGGACACGTCTTTACAACTATAGCATGTGCTTAATCGGAGATGGACGTTGTGAAGGATATGGAAACTTGGCATAATTTAAGGGCGATAATTTAGGCTAGATTTACTTTTATTTCTAAAGGGGTAATGAGCTGATTATTAGTCTTTTTACCTAAAATAGGTCACCTACACTTGTATATATAACACTCTTCCTCATTCGGAAGAACACACAACACAATTCTCACACGCTTAGACACTCGAAACTATAGTGATCCTTGTACTCAGCTCATTATCATCCGAAGTTGTAACTATTTTTCTTATATTAAGTTTGGTGATCGGTAGTTGCCATCACCCGAGGTTTTTTATGCCGGAGATCATACATTGATCAAGGGCTTTTTCCTCGTATAAATCATTGTGTCTTTGCATATTTTATAGTAAAAGTGATCCTTTACTTTTTCAACAAACCAAGCATCATACCCCGTTTACATAGAGTTTGGTTGCATTATCCTTTGTGTGATTTTTGACCAAAACAGTTTGGCGCCCACCGTGGGGCAATTGGTGCTTCATTCATAAGAAAACCTTTTGTTCGAAATCATTTCAAAGAATTACATGGCTTCATCATTGAAAAACATGTCCACGGCGATGTCTGCAGTCACCTCGTCTTAGAACACTCTGCCTCCTCCACCGGCAGGATCCCAGAAGAATGCTGAGAAGAGACCAACTCCTACTAACTCTAAACCTCCATCTTCCTCTGCTATGAATTCTTATACTCCCAGTACTAGTGACGTATTTACTTTGATTTTGCAGATGAAGGATCGCATGCAGCGGCAGGATGAAACTAGTGACAGGATCCTCAGGGAAATTGGAGATCTCAAAAGACAAAAGAAAACGGCAGAGGATCATTCCCCACTAATGCCCAAATCCTTGAGCTTTGATACTCCAATGATCAATTCTCAGCCATCGGGAATTCCAGACGTGCAAATTATGGGAGAATCTAGAGGATTGCACCTCGGATCGGCAGCAATGACTCAGGCGTCAGGCTCACACTTTCAGCCGGCAGGATCCTATCCCCAGCATGTGGGATCCTTCATAAATTCGGGAGCCTATCCGGGAGCCCAGCAGTTTCAAGGATCCTACTTTGTTCCAGGATCATCCCAGGTTCAAGGATCCTCCTTCGTTCCAGGATCATCCCAGATACCAGGATCCTTCCAGATACCAGGATCCTTTCAGATACCAGGATCCCTAAAAAGTTTGCAAACAGGAAGTCTAGATGTCCATCAAGGGGACTTCATTCCAATGCAGACCATTGTTTCCACTGGTCCCTCCGTTATTCCAGAATCCCAGCAATATGGATTCACTAACTTGAACCCAATGGGAGGTAACACTTTAAATAATTATCTTACCACTAACCATGGATTCATGCAGGATACAGGTATCAATCATGCTATGGCCAGGGAGTTGCAGAAGCTAAAAGATATGATCTCAAGTGTTCCAGGGGTAGTCAAGCCTATCCCAGATATTGAAGATGGAAGTCATAAGGTATCTCGCTTTGCACCACCAATTTGTGATGCAGAGGTACCCAAAAGGTTCCATATCCCTACTATGAAGCTGTATGATGGTACAACGGATCCAGAGGAACACGTAGCACAATATAGGGAGAGGATGGAGATCAATCCTATCCCAGAAAAGTTGAAGGAAGCATGCCTATGTAAAGGATTTGGATCCACTCTTACTGGATCAGCTCTTAAATGGCTGCTAAGTCTTCCCCCTTACTCTATTACTTCATTTGCTAATTTAGTTAATTTATTCAATAACCAATTCTCTTGTAGTAGAAAATTTGAAAGATTAACTAGTGATTTATATAGGGTAACTCAAAGACATAATGAATCATTAAGGGATTATATAACTAAATTCAGTAAAGAATCCTTGGACATTCCCAACTTGGATATGGCTACGGCTGTTGAAGCCTTCAAAATGGGACTGCTTAAGGATTCATTGTTCTATGATGATCTTGTTATGACACCATGCAGGAACCTAGATGAGGTAAGAACTCGGGCACTCAGGTTCATCCGGCTAGAGGATGACAAGAGGATCCAGGAGAGACAAGTAGGATCCTCAAAACAGGAGAAGCAAGGATCCTCCTTCAAGAGTAATAAGTTCAAGTCCTACCATAGAAATGACAACTAGAATGTGCATGTTGTTGACCAAGAAGAGGATGATGAAGATTATCCTCCAATCTCAGAATATTGTTTTTCCGTTGATAATCATGAACTAATCCTTGCAATGCAGAATCTAGGAGAAAAAGCTAGGTGGCCCAGGAAGAATGATAAACCATCCGGGACTAAAGACAAGTCAAAATGGTGTGCCTACCATGAGGATTTCGGGAATCTAACTGAAGAATGCATAGCTTTAAGAAAAGAAATTGGATATCTGTTAAGCAAGGGGCACCTAAAAGAATTGTTGGGAAGAAAAAAGCAAAGGACTCAGGATCCTGAAAGGATCCCTGAAAAGGCTCCAGCACCTCCGGCAAATGCACAAGTGATCAACTTTATTTCCGGAGGATCAAACATCTGTGGTACATCCTTCTCGGCGGCTAAAAGGCATGCAAAGGAATCAAAAATGGATAATGGAGAAAGACCTATTAGAACATCAAGTGTCTCAGAAGGGAAGATGATAACGTTCGATGAGGATGATCGCATTAACATTCAGGATCCTCATCATGATAGTTTAGTTATTACTCTCTTTATCTCTAACCATTTTGTCCGTAGGATCCTTATCGATGGAGGAAGCTCAGTGAACATTATCCAGCTTGATGTTCTGAAGAAAATGGGTATCCCAGAATCAGACATCACACCAAGATCCTCTGTGCTTGTAGGGTTCAGTGGAGAAACGAAGAAAACTCTGGGGGACATCAAACTCCCAATCTACGTGGAAGGATTACATAATTATCAGAAATTTTGTGTTATTGACTGTTTATCTTGTTGCAATGTTATCCTTGGCAGGCCTTGGATACATGATATGAAAGCAGTCCCATCCACCTACCATCAATGTGTGAAGCTCCCTAGCCCATGGGGAATAATCAAGATCGACAATGATCAGCAGGAGGCTAAGGATTGTTATACCTCATCCATGAAGCCAACCTCGAAGCCAAGGGAGCAATAGCAATTACAGTATCCTCCGAGGAATGTCTTGGAGGCAAGGGAACAAGATGTGGATGAAATCGTCTTGGATCCTAGTGATCCTGAATCAAAAATCTATATCGGATCAGGGATCCTTGGCAAGATGAAAGAAGATATGATATCCTTCCTCAAAAGAAGAAAGTCTACCTTTGCATGGAAGCACGAAGATATGACAGGTATATCTAAGGATATCATAACTCATAAACTTGGCATTGACAGGTCTATAAAACCAATCCATCAAAAAAGGAGGAAGTTTGCACCAGAAAGGAACGCCATTATCCAAGAAGAAGTAGAGAGACTACTTCGAGCAGGTATGATCAGAGAGGTAAAATATCCAAAATGGTTAGCCAATGTGGTTGTTGTCCAAAAGAAAAACGAAAAGTGGAGGGTATGTGTCGATTTCACTGATCTGAATAAGGCATGTCCCAAGTATCCTTTCCCACTACCCCACATTGACTCCATGGTGGATGCAACAGCAGGGCATGAACTGTTGACCTTTATGGATGCATCATCTGGATTCCAACAAATTCAGATGGAACCATCTGACCAAGAGGATACAGCCTTTATGACCCCAACAGGTTTGTATTGTTATATTGCCATGCCTTTTGGATTAAGAAATGCAGGTGCAACATATCAAAGGCTGGTGAATATGATGTTCAAAGATCAAATTGGACAAACTATGGAAGTATACATAGATGATATGGTAGTCAAATCAAAGAAAGCTGAGGATCACCTAAGGGATTTGGAAGAAGCATTTGATATCCTTGATAAATATAACATGAAGCTTAATCCTTCAAAATGCCACTTTGGTGTTAAGGCAGGAAAATTCCTAGGATATATGGTAACTCAGAGAGGCATTGAAGCAAGTCCGGAGCAAATTAAAGCACTAGTGAACATCAAGTCCCCTGCCAATGCTAAGGATGTGCAAAGGCTAACAGGCAGGATAGCAGCTCTGAACAGGTTCATATCAAAATCCTCAGAAAAATGTAAAGAATTTTACGATATCCTAAGGAAGAACAAGAAGTTTGAATGGACTGAGAAACATGAGAATGCTTTACAAGCCCTTAAAGAATATATGTCCTCAGCACCAGCATTAACAAAGCCCGAAAAAGGAGATGTGTTATCCTTATATTTGGCGGTATCCTCAACCGCTGTAAGTGCTGTCCTTGTTAAGGATCATGAAGGTACACAATATCCTATCTACTATGTAAGTAAGAGTTTACTTGATGCCGAATCCAGGTACTCACACCTCGAAAAACTTATTCTTGCATTAATCATGGCATCAACTAAGTTAAGGCATTATTTTGAAACCCATACTATTGTTGTTAGAACTAATTTTCCAATCAAGAATGTCCTCAGGAAACCAGAGATGTCCGGAAGAATGGCTAAGTGGGCAGTAAAGCTTAGTGCCCATGATATAAGATATGAGCCAAGAACAGCCATTAAATCCCAAGCACTAGCTGACTTTGTGGCTGATTTCAGTAGTGATCTACAAAAAGAAGCAGAATTGGAGGTCCAGCAGCTGGATGAGACCAAGGATCCTTGGATACTACACACTGATGGATCCTCAAATGTCAAGGGCACAGGGCTCGGGATACTACTAAAATCGCCACAGGGGGACATAATACCCCACTCCATAGCCTGTGAGTTCCGAGCAACTAACAATGAGGCTGAATATGAAGCCTTAATTGCTGGCTTGCAAATTGCTAAGGATATGGGGGTGAAATATCTTAAAGTATATGTAGACTCATTATTGATCACCAATCACTTTAATGGATCCTATGCTGTTAAAGGTGAAAAACTAACCAAATATTTGGAGATAGTCAAAGAATTGGCACTCTCTTTTGTTTCTTTCAGCTTAACACAGGTACCAAGGGAGGATAACATGGAAGCTGATGCATTGGCCAACTTAGGATCATCCTTAATGATTCCAGAAGATATAAGTATCCCTATCATCCATATCCTGGCTCCTGCTATTGAAAATCAGGTGGCCATGGAAATAGAAGAGGATACTGCAGTAATCCCTAGTGAAGAAGCTCAATCTTATGCAGGATCATGGATCTCACCAATCATGAGATACTTGCAATACGGGGAGATTCCGATGGGAGAAAATCCTAGAGCTTTCAGGATTAAGGTATCTCAATTTACAATCTTAAATAATGTGCTATATAAACGATCTCTTGCAGGACCATATTTAAGATGTATCGAGGATCCTGAAATTGAAGAAGTGTTGAGAGACTTCCATGAAGGAGATTGTGGAAACTACACTGGGGGCAGGGCATTGTTCTCGAGGATCCTTAGAACAGGATACTACTGGCCAACAATGAAAAGGGATGCTGTAGAATATGCTAGGAAATGTGATCCTTGTCAAAGACACAGCAATATCCTTCATCAACCAGCTGAGTTGCTACACCCCATACCATCCTCTTGGCCATTCATGAGATGGGGGATGGATATAGTTGGCAAGCTCCCCAAAGCACCTGGTGGAAAAGTATTTATGCTTGCCATGACTGACTACTTCTCTAAGTGGATAGAAGCTGAAGCTTTTGCTCAAGTCAGAGAAAAAGAAGTTATATCCTTTATCAAAAGAAACATTATAACTAGATTTGGCATTCCCTCTGAAATTATATGTGATAATGGTTCCCAATTCATTGGAAGCAGAACCACTAACTTTTGTGACAGTTGGGGAATTAAGATGATAACATCAACACCAGTTCATCCACAAGCCAATGGCCAAGCAGAATCATCCAACAAGATCATCATCAACAATCTGAAGAAGAAGCTAGGATCCAAGAAGGGAAAATGGGCAGAGGAGTTACCTTATGTGCTATGGGCTGACAGGACAACTCCCAAGAATGCCACTGGTCAAACACCTTTTTCTTTAGTATTTGGGGCAGAAGCAGTGATCCCAACAGAGATGGTGATCCCAACTGCCAGAACAAGTGCTCGTGATCCTGAAGAGAATGCTACAATCCTAGCTCAGGATTTGGATACTATTGAGGAAATCAGGGATCTGGCTAGGATAAGGATGGCAAGCTACCAACAAAGAATGGCTGGTGCTTACAACAAAAATGTTAGGATAAGAAAGTTCCAAGTCGGAGATATGGTGTTGAGAAAAACATTCCAAAACACTATTAATCCTGCTGACGGGAAGTTAGCACCAAAGTGGGAAGGCCCTTACTTGATTGAGGCTGAAGCAGGAAAGGGGGCATACAGATTGCTAACCATGGAAGGAAACTTGTTACCAAGAGCCTGGAATGCTGTTCACTTAAAGAGATACTTTATGTGAACGTGATCCTTCAAGCATGTGATCCTTACATTGAAGTATCCTCAAAGGATCCCGGTGATGTCAGTGATCCTTACTCTGGTAATGTCCTTATCTTAAAACTATTACATTTCCTTACTTTTTACCAAAGGATAAGGATCCTGTATCTTTCATCCTCTTCTCACGAACCATTTGAGTTACTCTGTTCAGGTATCTACAGCATATCGTCAAAGATCTTCAAAAGCAATGCAGATCCTTGGGTCCAACCCCAGTTATCCTTGGGATTATCCCCAGTTTATGCCAGTAGCGCACGATGATCCTGATATAGTTCACGTCTTTGGGACCAGTACCCACTTCCGGGGCTGACAACCTCATCGTACTGGCTATACCCAGGATCCTACGTATAATGGTAGACGTACCATACATCGGTTCATAAGGTTTCTAACGTTTTCACGTTAGCTAAGGTTTTAACATTTTCATGTCACTAAGTTTGGATAGTCGCCAGTAAGGGCCATACTCCAGTTTACATACGATCCTTTGGGCTTGTCCCCAGTTATCCTTTGGGCTTGTCCCCAGTTATCCTTTGGGCTTGTCCCTAGTGATCCTTTGGGATCATCCCCAGTTATCCTTTGGGCATGTCCCCAGCTACTAATTTATCTTTTACATTGGCTTAGCCCCAAGTTATGTTCCATTTTTCAGGTTCTCGAAGTTAAACAAATAAGGATCCTTAATCCTTATTATCCGTTAAAATTTCACCTATGGTTATCTTGATAAAAGGTTAGGATCCTAACTTGGATCCTCAGGTATGATCCTTGACTATTTTAATTATACTAAACAACCCTTACACTTTGACAACCAAACCTATGATCCTTGAAATTGATTGCTTCAAAAATTTTCAGTGTCAGGATACTTGATCTAGGATCATATCCTAAATTTATTAAACAGGGTTTGCTCAACTCTTGTTACTCTAACAAATATGTTTCTAAGACAAACTGGAAAATAAGAAAATAAATAAAGGATAACAACACGAGATAAGCCAGAAAGATTAAAGTTATATTATTAACAAAAGGATCTTAAACCCTTTCAAAAAGTTGTCAAAATTGCCAACCCACATTTCTACCAGCAAAACGTGGCCCGTCCACATGGGTTGGCAAAGGGTGTCCATTGTCTATGCGGTCTTAGCAGGTGCAGGAAATTAAAGGCGACAGGATCACAAAGGCTTCATCCCCCAAACAGAGGATCCCTCCACCATTTGCGATCCTACCTATTGTTCAAAGGATCCAGGATCCTTAACCCTAAAAGCTATTGTTTAAGTTACAAACCATAAATTGTTTTAAACATCACAACCACAAACCACTACCAAACTTTAAAAATTGGGCTCCGGCCTAGTCACAAATATCCATCATCGCCCAATCCAGCAGCTCAAACTTTCACTGCCCCATCACCACCAGCCTCTCCACCTTGATCCTTCTCAGCATCACCGCCCTCCAGCATTGGGATCTCCTCGGCTTCGTCCTCATCCTCCAGCTCTGCCAATCTTGCCTTCCAGCCCTCAACATCCCATGTGCTCTTATCGAAGGCAGGATCCTGAGCCTCCGCAGCCATCTGTAGTTGTATCTTGTACATGGCAATTGCGGTAGAGACCTTGGCATCCTGGGTGATCTCCTGCTTCTCGCCATCCATGTCGATCAGCCTTTGAGCAGCCTCATCCTTTGTAGCCCGGAGCTCCTTCTCAAGATCGGCTATCTTGAGATCCTTCAATACGCCCATTTGTTGGAGGTCGGCGATTTGGCTTTCCTGATCCTCGACATGGCCAAGGTAGGTCTCAATCTCAGCAAGTTTCTGCAAAAGAGAAAAAAGGTAAGTTCAGGATCAGGTGATCCTCAAAGAAGCAGGATATACAGGCAGAATACACAAGCAGGATATTCGAGAAGGATAACCAACAGGGGCAATGATCCTTACCTCATTGACATAGTCGAGAAACTGTTGGCGGATCAGGGGAAATCCTTGGAGATCCTCAGAAGTCTTTCTCTTCTTCCCCTTACCCCTAACAGGTGCCTTAGGGGCCGAAGCAGAGGGACTGGCAACAGAAGTCTTCTTTCTTGAAGACTTGACATTGGCAAGTTCATCAATCCCGAACTTGGAGGCAGACTTGGCAGACTTAGCAGGTTTCCCAGCGCCTACACAATCAAAACAATATAAGTTCCCTTACTAGCTAAACAGTCTTACATATAACTTACTTTTTAATAAGGATACTTACTTGACATAGTGGCAGATGCGGAGGATACTTCTTGTGAATCTTGGACGGTGACTTGAAAACTTCTGATTTCAGGATCAAGCTTCTTGAAAGCTAGAACTCTCTCTCTGGCAGCAGGGGTTAACTTGAGATGAGCAATGGAGATAGCTGCACAATAAACAAAAAACAAAGAAAGACATTAGTGATCCTCATCATAAGAGACAAGTCTGATGGTGATCCTTCCAGGATCCTCTATCCTACCATGGGTGGCCCACTCCTTGGGCAGATCCTTCCCATTAGGGAGGGTATCCCTCCTCACAAAGAAGAAACGACGCTTCCAGTTTGTATCATTTTTGGTAACCTTTAAAACAGGGTGATCCTCCCCGGCCTTCCGTTCAGCAAGTATCGATGAAAACCAAACGTGGTAAGATCATAAAGCTCGGCCAGCTCTGCCATCCCTAAATCAATCCCCTCCTGCTCGATGATCCTCTCGAAGGTATACAAGACCCTCCAGATCATCGGCATAGCTTGGATATAAGATATGCCGGTCAAAGAAAAGAAAGATTGGGTGAAGGCCGGAAAAGGATACGAATATCCTATGGTAAACGGAGTTGCAGGAAAGGCCACCCAGGCGTCTGAAACAAAGTCACTCAAAGCAGTGGATGTGAAGGATTTGAAAACAGCATCCGCCGGAAAACAATTATCTACATGAGCATCGGTAAAGCAGCATCTCTCAGAAGGAGAGTCCTTAATGATCCCTTGGCTTTTCAGGGGACTGCTCTTCTTGTGATCCTTATAGGGAGAATTTCGGAGCAACATACTCGTGGCAGAACAAAAACAGAGCAAGAGCAGAAAAACAGAGCAGGAAAAGGAAGAAAGAAAGGAAGAGAATACCTGATCAATCTTCGGTGGAGATTATAAAGGGAGTATATCCTGAATTTAAATACAAATCGATCCTTACCCTATCTCCTATTTATAATCATGATTCGCAGGGATGTCACTTCAGTGACGTAATGATCGCAACGGCTAGTCCGGTTATAACGGCTAGTTATCCGAGTTGTCCGTTGAAGATAAGATCAGAACAAAATATAACTCATTTATTTACAAAATCACTCCTTATATTTTGGGGGCAATTGTTAGGACTGGATTTTTACAATACATGATCCTCACGTGTGATCCTAACCAGTGATCCTTGTTTCTTTGGCAGATAGTGATCCTCAGCAGAGTTCCAGGATCAGGATCACGGACCATCAGAGGATCCTCATGCTAACAGTTGCTTTCGTTGAATTTAATGTTGTTTTGCAGAACATCTAGCAGGATCCGCTCTTAAGCATCACAATTAAAGGACACGTCTTTACAACTATAGCATGTGCTTAATCGGAGATGGACGTTGTGAAGGATATGGAAACTTGGCATAATTTAAGGGCGATAATTTAGGCTAGATTTACTTTTATTTCTAAAGGGGTAATGAGCTGATTATTAGTCTTTTTACCTAAAATAGGTCACCTACACTTGTATATATAACACTCTTCCTCATTCGGAAGAACACACAACACAATTCTCACACGCTTAGACACTCGAAACTATAGTGATCCTTGTACTCAGCTCATTATCATCCGAAGTTGTAACTATTTTTCTTATATTAAAGTTTGGTGATCGGTAGTTGCCATCACCCGAGGTTTTTTATGCCGGAGATCATACATTGATCAAGGGCTTTTTCCTCGTATAAATCATTGTGTCTTTGCATATTTTATAGTAAAAGTGATCCTTTACTTTTTCAACAAACCAAGCATCATACCCCGTTTACATAGAGTTTGGTTGCATTATCCTTTGTGCGATTTTTGACCAAAACAATGAGGCTGAGTATGAAGCCTTGATTGCTGGTTTGCAAATTGCTAAGCATATGGGAGTCAGGTATCTTGAGGTACATGTAGATTCATTGTTAATTACAAATCACTTTAATGGATCCTATGCTGTTAAAGGTGAAAAGCTAACCAAATATTTAGAGATAGTCAAAGAATTGGCACTCTCTTTTGTTTTCTTTAGTTTGACACAGGTACCAAGGGAAGAAAATACAGAAGCTGATGCATTGGCTAATTTAGGATCATCTTTGAAGATCCCGGAGGATATAAGCATTCCCATTATCCATATCCTGGCTCCCGCCATCGAGGATCATGTGGCGATGGAAGTAGGAGAGGATTCTGCGATTATCCCAAGTGAGGATACTCAATCTCATTCAGGATTAGGATCATGGATCTCACAAATCATGAGATACTTACAACACGGAGAGATTCCTACAGGAGAAAACCCTAGGGCTTTCAAAATTAAGGTATCTCAATTCACAATCTTAAATAATATGTTGTGTAAGCGATCTCTTGCGGGACCATATTTAAGATGCATTGAGGATCCTGAAATCCAAGAAGTTTTAAAAGACTTCCATGAAGGAGATTGTGGAAACCACACTGGGGGCAGGGCATTATTCTCAAGGATCCTGAGGACTAGATACTATTGTCCAACTATGAAGAGGGATGTTGTGGAGTATGCTAAGAAGTGTGATCCTTGTCAAAGACACAGCAATATCCTTCATCAGCCGGCTGAATTTTTACATCCTATATCCTCCTCTTGGCCATTTATGAGATGGGGCATGGATATAGTTGGTAAGCTCCCTAAGGCACCTGGTGGAAAAGTGTTCATGCTAGCTGTTTTGGTCAAAAATCACTTAAAGATAATGCAACCAAACTTTATGTAAACGGGGAATGATGCTTGGTATGATGAACAAAGTGAAAGATCACTTAAATGTAAAATGCACAAGTGACACAAGGATTTATACGAGGAAAAAGCCCTTGATCAATGAATGATCTCCGGCATGAAAAACCTCGGGTGATGGAAACTACCGATCACCAAACTTCAATATAACAAATAAAGGTTACAACTTCGGATGGTAACGAGCTAAGTACAAGGATCACCATAGTATCGTGTGTCAAAGCGTGTGGGAAGTGTGTTGTGTCTTCCGAATGTGGAAGAGTGCTACTTATACAAGTGTAAATGTTCGTATTTTAGGTAAATAACCTAACTATTAGCTCGTTACCCCTTTAGGAATAGAAGTAAATCTAGCCTAAATTATCGCCCTTAAATTATGCTGAGTTTCCATATCGTCCACAACGTCCATCTTTGACTATGCACATGCCAAAGTAGCGTGACAGGTTCCTTGTTTACGTTGTGAAGAGCGGATCCTACTCGAAATTCCTGCAAGACAACATTAAATCCAAAGAGAACAACCGTTAGTATGAGGATCCCTAGGATACTCCGTGATCCTGATCCTGGAACTCTTCTGAGGATCACTATCTGCCAAGGAAACAAGGATCACTGGTTAGGATCACTAGTTAGGATCACATGTAAGGATCATAAGTTATAAAAATCCAGTCCTAACAATTGCCCCCAAAATATAAGGAGTAATATTGTAAATAAACGAGTTGTATTTTGTTTGATCTTATCCGCAACAAGTTAATGAATAACTAGCCGTTGGAGACGGACTAGCCGTTGCAAACCTTACGTCACAGAAGTGACAGCCCTGCAAATCATCATTATAAATAGGAGTTAGAGATAGGATCAATTTGCATTTAAATTCAAGAGAGACTCCCTTTATATTCTCGTCCGAAGATCAATCAGGTATCTCTTTTCCTCTTTCTTCCTTCTCTTACTCTGTTTTTCTATCTCTTTCCATCATTCTGCAAAGATGTTGCTCCGGAACTCCCCGCACAAGGATCCTAATAAGAACAGTCCCTTGAAGGGTCAAGGGATCATCAAGGATTCTCCCACTGAGAGGTGTTGTTTTACCGACTCTCAGATCGACAAAATTCGTCATTGCTTTCCGGTGAACACCCTTTTCAAATCTTTCACTCCTACTGCTTTGAGTGATTTTATTTCTGATACTTGGGTAGCTTTTCCTGTTACTCCGTTCTTGATAGGATATTCGTATCCTTTCCCACAATTCACTCAATCCTTCTTCTCTCTCACCGGCATCTGCTATATCCAAGCCATGCCCATGATCTGGAGGGTGTTATATACCCTTGAGAGGATCATTGAACAAGAGGGATAGACCTTGGTATGGCGGAGCTGGCTGAGAGATATGATCTTACCACTTTCGGATCCCATCGCTATTTGTTTAAGCGAAAAACTGGGGAGGATCATCCTGTCTTCAAAGTTACCAAGAATGACACGAACTGGAAGCGACGGTTCTTTTTTGTTAGGAGAGATACCGTCCCTAATGGGGAGGATCTGCCCAAAGAGTGGGCTACTCATGGTAGGATAGAGGATCCTGGAAGGATCATCATAAGACCTGTTCCTTAGGATGAGGATCACTGATATTTTTTTGTTTATTGTGCAGCTATCTCCATCTCTCGTTTGAAGTTGACACCTGCTGCAAAAGAGAGACTTTTGGCCTTCAAGAAGCTTGATCCGGAGACAAGAACTTTCCAGGATACTACCCAAGATTCCCAAGAAGTATCCTCTGCCTCTGTCACAATGTCAAGTAAGTATCCTCATTTAGAAAGTAATCCAATGTAGGATTTTCAAGTTTAATTAGAATACTTATCTTATTTTGGTTGTGTAGGTGCTGGAAAATCTTCTAAGTCTGCCTCAAAGTTTGGCATTGATGATCTTGCTAATGTCAAATCTGCAAGGAAGAAGACTCCTGCTGCTAGCCCAACTGCTTCAGCCCCTAAAGCACCTATTAGGGGTAAAGGAAAGAAGAGAAAGGCCTCTGAGGATTTACAAGGCCTGCCCGTGCTCCGCCAACAGTTTCTGGACTACTTCAACGAGGTAAGGATCACTGCCCCTGTTTGTTATCCTGACAGTTTTGAGGATCACTTGTTTCTGACGTTATGCCTTGTTTTCCTTGCAGAAATTTGCTGAAATAGAGACTTATGTTGGCCACGTCGAGGATCAAGATCACCAAATTGCTGACCTCCAACAGATGGGTGTGCTGAAGGATCTCAAGATTGCTGATCTTGAGAAGGAGCTCCGGGCTACCAAGGATGAAGCTGCCAAAATGCTGATCAACTTTGATTATGAGAAGCATGACATTACCCAGGATGCCAAGGTCTCTGCTGCGATAACCATGTATAAGATCCAGCTGCAGATGGCTGCGGAGGCTCAGGATCCTGCCTTCGACAAGAGCACATGGGACGTGGAGGGCTGGAAGGCGAGGCTGGCAGAGTTAGAGGATGATGAGGAGGCTGAGGAGATCCCAATGCTTGAAGGTGGTGATGCTGGCAAGGATCAGGGTGGAGAGGCAAGTGGAGCTGGTGGTGATGGTGCAGCGAAGGCTTGAGCTGCAGGATTGGGCGATGAAGGAAACTTCTAGACATAGCCGGAGCCCAATTTTTTTGTGGTTGTTGATGTTTTTTAGAAACAATTATGGTCTGTAACTCTGAACAATAGCTTTAGGATTAAGGATCCAGGATCCTTCAGACAATAGGTAGGATTGCAAATGGTGGAGGGATCCTCTGTTTGGGGGATGAAGCCATTGTGATCCTGCCGCCTTTTATTTACCTGCATGCTATGACCGCACAAACAATGGACACCCTTTGCCAACCCATGTGGACGGGCCACGTTTTGCTGGTAGAAACGTGGGTTGGCAATTTTGACAACTTATGAAGGGTTTTAAACCTTTGTTAATAAAATAACTCTGATCTTTTTGGCTTATCTTGTGTTGTTATCCTTTTAATTTCCAATTGTTTTGATATATATTTGCCTGAGTGAGAAAGGTTAAGTAAATTATGTTTAAGAAATTTAGGATATGATCCTGGATCAAATATCCTATAATCGAAAATTTTCAAAGTAGTTCATTTTAAGGATCATAGGTTCAGTTGTCAAAGTCTAAGGTTTATTCGAACAATTAATGAATGAAATTGAAAATAGTTGAGGATCATACCTAAGGATCCAAGTTAGGACCTAACCTTTAATCCGGATAACCATAAGTGAAACTTTAGTGGATAATAAGGATTAAGGATCCTTAATTGTTTAACTTTGAAAACCTGAAAAGTAGAACATAACTTGGGACTAAGCCAATACAAAAGATAAGTTAGTAACTGGGGACAAGCCCAAAGGATAACTGGGGACAAGCCCAAAGGATTACTGGGGACAAGCCCGAAGGATAACTGGGGACAAGCCCAAAGGATAACTGGGGACAAGCCCAAGGATCGTATGTAAACTGGAGTATGGCCCTTACTGGCGACTATCCAAACTTAGTGACATGAAAATGCCAAAACCTTAGCTAACGTAAAAACGTTAGAAACCTTAGGAACGGATGTATGGTACGTCTACCATTATACGTAGGATCCTAGGTATAGCCAGTACGATGAGGTTATCAGCCCCTGGAGTGGGTACTGGTCCCAAAGACATGAACTATACCAGGATCATCATTTCGCTACAGGCGAAAACTGGGGACAAGCCCAAGGATAACTGTGGTTGAACCCAAGGATCTGTGATGCTTTTTGAAGACTATCAACATTGTGCTAAGGATACCTGTACTTATCAGAACTCAAAATCTCGTGAGAGAAGGATGAAGGATACACGATCCTTATCCTCAGGTAAAAATAAGAAAATGGAATAGTTTAGGATTAGGACTTTACCAGAGTAAGGATCATTGATGCTTCAGGGATCCTTGAAGGATACCTCCAATGTAAGGATCACTCATGCCAGAAGGATCCTGCTTACATGAAATATTTTTTCAAGTGGACATCATTCCAGGCTCTTGGTAACAGATTACCTTCCATGGTAAGTGTTGGGGCTGGATTTTACTATAAATGATCCTTATACGTGATCCTGACCAGTGATCCTTGTTTCTTTAGCAGATAGTGATCCTCAGCCAGACTTCAGGATCAGGATCATGCGACGATATGGTGATCCTTACACTAACGGTCACTTCCACTTGTTACAAAATTGTTTTGCAGGAACACCTAGCAGGATATGCCCTACACATCATGATCCAGGGACGCGTTTTCACAAATATGGCAAGAGCTAAATTGGAGATAGACGTTGTACCGGATATGGAAACTTAGCTTGATTAATGGGCAGCAATTTAGGCTAGATTATCTTTATTTCTAAAGGGGTAATGAGCTGATTAGTGGTCTATCTACCTAAAATAGGTCACCCACACATGTATAAATACCACTCTTCCTCATTCGGAAAAACACACACAACGTACGACACAACTCTCGAACACTTAGACACTCAGTGATCCTTGTACTCAGCTCATTATCATCCGAAGTTGTAACTACATTTTTATTATATTGAAGTTGGTGATCGGTAGTTGCCATCACCCGAGGTTTTTTATGCCGGAGATCATACATTGATCAAGGGCTTTTTCCTCGTATAAATCATTGTGTCTTTGTATCTTTATCACAGAAGTGATCCTTTACTTTCATAGCTAACCAAGCATCATACCCCGTTTACATAAAGTTTGGTTACATTATCTTTGTGTGATTTTTGACCAAAACAGTTTGGCGCCCACCGTGGGGCAATTGGTGCTTCATTCATAAAGAAAATCTTTTGTCCGAAATCATTTCAAAGAGTTACATGGCTTCATCATTGAAGAACACCTCCACGGCGATGTCTGCAGTCACCTCAGCACAAACCACTCTACCTCCTCCACCGGCAGGATCCCAGAGAAATGCTGAGAAGAGACCAACCCCTTCTTTCTCTAAACCTCCATCTTCTTCTGCTATGAATTCTTCTATTCCCAGTACTAGTGATGTGTTTGCTTTAATTTTGCAGATGAAGGATCGTATGCAGCGGCAGGATGAAACTAATGACAGGATCCTCAGGGAGATTGGAGATCTCAAAAGACAAAAGAAAGCGGCAGAGGATCATTCCCCACTGATGCCAAAATCCTTGAGTTTTGAGACTCCAATGGTCACCTCTCAGCCATCAGGGATCCCAGATGTACAGATCACAGGGGAGACGAGAGGATTACATCTCAAGTCAGCAGCAATGACTCAGACATCGGGCTCGTATTTTCAGCCAGCAGGATCCTATCCTCAGTATATGGGATCCTTTATGAATTCAGGAATATATCCGGGTGCACAGCAATTTCAAGGATCCTACTTCGTTCCGGGCTTATCCCAGGTTCAAGGATCCTCCCTTGTTCCAGGATCATCCCAGGTTCAAGGATCCTCCTTTGTTCCAGGATCTACTCAGACCCCAGGATCCTTCCTGATGCCAGGATCCCTAAAAAGTTTGCAAACAGGGAGTCTAGATGTCCATCAAGGAGACTTCATTCCAATGCAGACCATTGCTTCCACTGGTCCCTCCGTTGTTCCAGAATCCCAGCAATATGGATTCCCTAACTTGAACCCAATGGGAGGTAACACTTTAAATAATTATCCTACCACTAACCATGGATTCATGCAGGATACAGGTACCAATCACGCTATGGCCAGGGAATTACAGAAACTAAAGGACATGATCTCAAGTGTTCCAGGGGTAGTCAAGCCTATCCCAGAGATTGCAGATGGAAGCCACAAGGTATCTCGCTTTGCACCACCAATTTGTGATGCAGAGGTGCCCAAAAGGTTCCATATCCCTACCATGAAGCTGTATGATGGCACAACGGATCCAGAGGAGCATATAGCACAATACAGGGAAAGGATGGAAATCAATCCTATCCCAGAAAAGTTGAAGGAAGCATGCCTATGTAAAGGATTTGGATCCACTCTAACTGGATCAGCTCTTAAGTGGCTGCTAAGTCTTCCCCCTTACTCTATTACTTCATTTGCTAATTTAGTTAATTTATTCAATAACCAATTCTCTTGTAGTAGAAAATTTGAAAAATTAACTAGTGATTTGTACAGGATAACTCAAAATAATAATGAATCATTAAGGGATTATATAACTAAATTTAGTAAAGAATCCTTGGATATTCCCAACTTGGATATGGCTACGGCTGTTGAAGCCTTCAAAATGGGACTTCTTAAGGATTCATTATTTTATGATGATCTTGTTATGACACCTTGCAGGAACTTAGATGAAGTAAGAACTCGAGCACTCAGGTTTATCCGGCTAGAGGATGACAAGAGGATCCAGGAGAGACAAGTAGGATCCTCAAAACAAGATAAGCAAGAATCCTCCTTCAAAAACAACAAGTTCAAATCCTACCATAGAAACGAGAACAAGAATGTGCATGCTGTCGACCAAGAAGAGGACGATGAAGAATATCCTCCAATCTCAGAATATTGTTTTTCCGTTGATAATCATGAACTAATCCTTGCAATGCAGAATCTAGGTGAAAAGGCTAGGTGGCCCAGGAAGAATGATAAACCATCCGGGACTAAAGACAAGTCCAAATGGTGTGCATACCATGAGGATTTCGGCCATCTGACTGAAGATTGCATAGCCTTAAGAAAGGAAATTGGATACCTGCTAAGCAAGGGGCATCTAAAAGAATTGCTGGGGAGAAAAAAGCAAAGGACCCAGGATCCTGAAAGGATCCCCGAAAAGGCCCCAGCACCTCCGGCAAATGCACAAGTGATCAACTTTATATCCGGAGGATCAGACATCTGTGGTACATCCTTCTCAGCGGCCAAAAGATATGCAAAAGAATCAAAAATGGATAATGGAGAAAGGCCTATTAGAACCTCAAGCGTCTCAGAAGGGAAGATGATAACATTTGATGAGGATGATCGCGTCAATGTTCAGGATCCTCACCATGATAGTTTAGTTATTACTCTCTTTATTTCTAACCATTTTGTCCGCAGGATCCTTATCGATGGAGGAAGCTCAGTGAACATTATCCAGCTTGATGTACTGAAGAAAATGGGTATCCCAGAATCAGACATCACACCAAGATCCTCCGTGCTTGTAGGATTTAGTGGAGAAACGAAGAAAACTCTGGGGGACATCAAACTCCCAATCTACGTGGAAGGATTACATAATTACCAAAAATTTTGTGTTATTGACTGTTTATCTTGTTGCAACGTTATCCTTGGCAGGCCTTGGATACATGACATGAAAGCAGTTCCATCTACCTACCATCAATGTGTGAAGCTCCCTAGCCCATGGGGGATAATCAAGATCGACAGTGATCAGCAAGAGGCTAAGGATTGCTATACCTCATCCATGAAGCCAACCTCGAAGCCAAGAGAGCAATAGCAATTACAGTATCCTCCGAGGAATGTCTTGGAGGCAAGGGAACAAGATGTAGATGAAATCCTCTTGGATCCTAGTGATCCAGAATCAAAAATCTATATCGGATCAGGGATCCTTGGCAACATGAAAGAAGACATGATATCCTTCCTCAAAAGAAGAAAATCTACCTTTGCTTGGAAACATGAAGATATGACAGGTATATCTAAGGATATTATTACTCACAAACTTGGCATTGACAGGTCTATCAAACCAATCCATCAAAAAAGGAGGAAGTTTGCACCAGAAAGGAATGCCATTATCCAAGAAGAAGTAGAGAGACTACTTCGAGCAGGTATGATCAGAGAGGTAAAATATCCTAAATGGTTAGCCAATGTGGTTGTTGTCCAAAAGAAAAACGGAAAGTGGAGGGTATGTGTCGATTTCACTGATTTGAATAAGGCATGTCCCAAGGATCCTTTCCCATTACCCCACATTGACTCCATGGTGGATGCAACAGCGGGGCATGAACTGTTGACCTTTATGGATGCATCATCTGGGTTCCAACAAATCCAGATGGAACCATCTGACCAAGAGGATACAGCCTTTATGACCCCAACCGGTTTATATTGTTATATTGCCATGCCTTTTGGACTAAGAAATGCAGGTGCAACATACCAAAGGCTGGTAAATATGATGTTCAAAGATCAAATTGGAAAAACTATGGAGGTGTACATAGATGATATGGTGGTCAAGTCAAAGAAAGCTGAGGATCACCTAAGGGACTTGGAAGAAGCATTCGATATCCTTGATAATTATAACATGAAACTAAATCCTTCAAAATGCCATTTTGGTGTTAAGGCAGGAAAGTTCTTAGGATACATGGTAACCCAGAGGGGCATTGAAGCAAGTCCGGAACAAATCAAAGCATTAATAAATATCAAATCTCCTGCCAATGCCAAGGATGTTCAAAGACTAACAGGCAGGATAGCAGCTTTGAACAGGTTCATATCGAAATCCTCAGAAAAGTGCAAAGAATTCTACGATATCCTAAGGAAGAATAAGAAGTTCGAATGGACTGAGAAGCATGAAAATGCTTTACAAGCCCTAAAAGAGTATATGTCCTCAGCACCAGCCTTAGCAAAACCGGAAAAAGGAGATGTGTTATCCTTATATCTGGCGGTATCCTCAACCACTGTAAGTGCTGTCCTTGTTAAGGATCACGAAGGTACACAATATCCTATCTACTATGTAAGTAAAAGTCTACTTGATGCCGAATCCAGGTATTCACACCTCGAAAAACTCATCCTTGCATTAATCATGGCATCCACTAAGTTAAGGCACTATTTTGAAACCCATACTATTGTTGTTAAAACTAATTTTCCAATTAAGAATGTCCTCAGGAAACCGGATATGTCAGGGAGAATGGCTAAGTGGGCAGTAAAGCTTAGTGCCCATGATATAAGATACGAACCAAGAACAGCCATTAAATCTCAAGCACTAGCTGACTTTGTGGCTGATTTCAGTAGTGATCTACAAAAGGAAGCAGAATTGGAGGTCCAGCAGCTGGATGAGACCAAGGATCCTTGGATCCTACACACTGACGGATCCTCAAACATCAAAGGCACAGGGCTAGGGATCCTACTAAAATCGCCACAGGGGGACATAATACCCCACTCCATAGCCTGTGAGTTCCAAGCAACTAACAATGAGGCTGAATATGAAGCCTTAATTGCTGGCTTACAGATTGCTAAGGATATGGGGGTAAGATATCTCGAAGTATATGTAGATTCATTATTGATCACCAATCACTTTAATGGATCCTATGCTGTTAAAGGTGAAAAACTAACCAAATATTTAGAGATAGTCAAAGAATTGGCACTCTCTTTTGTTTCTTTTAGCTTAACACAGGTACCAAGGGAGGATAACACGGAAGCTGATGCATTGGCCAACCTAGGATCATCCTTGAAGATTCCAGAAGATATAAGTATCCCTATCATCCATATCCTGGCTCCTGCTATTGAAAATCAGGTGGCCATGGAAATAGAAGAGGATACTGCAATGATCCCTAGTGAAGAAGCCCAATCTTATTCAGGATCATGGATCTCACCAATCATGAGATACTTGCAACATGGGGAGATTCCAACGGGAGAAAATCCTAGAGCTTTCAGGATTAAGGTATCTCAATTTGCAATCTTAAATAATGTGCTATATAAACGATCCCTTGCAGGACCATATTTAAGATGTATTGAAGATCCTGAAATTGAAGAAGTGTTGAGAGACTTCCACGAAGGAGATTGTGGAAACCACACTGGGGGCAGGGCATTATTCTCAAGGATCCTCAGAACAGGATACTACTGGCCAACCATGAAAAGGGATGCTATAGACTATGCTAAGAAATGTGATCCTTGCCAAAGACATAGCAATATCCTTCACCAACCAGCTGAATTCTTACACCCAATACCATCCTCTTGGCCGTTCATGAGATGGGGAATGGATATAGTTGGCAAGCTTCCTAAAGCACCTGGTGGAAAAGTATTTATGCTCGCCATGACTGACTATTTTTCCAAGTGGATAGAAGCTGAAGCCTTTGCTCAAGTCAGAGAGAAGGAAGTTATATCCTTTATCAAAAGAAACATTATAACCAGATTTGGCATTCCCTCTGAAATTATATGTGATAATGGTTCTCAATTCATTGGAAGGAGAACCACTAACTTTTGTGACAGTTGGGGAATCAAGATGATAACATCAACACCAGTTCATCCACAAGCCAATGGTCAAGCAGAATCATCCAATAAGATCATCATCAACAATCTGAAGAAAAAGCTAGGATCCAAGAAAGGGAAATGGGCAGAAGAATTGCCTTATGTGCTATGGGCTGATAGGACAACTCCCAAAAACGCCACTGGTCAAACACCTTTCTCTTTAGTATTTGGGGCAGAAGCAGTGATCCCAACAGAAATGGTGATCCCAACTGCTAGAACAAGTGCTCGTGATCCTGAAGAAAATGCTGCAATTCTAGCTCAGGATTTGGATACTATTGAGGAAATCAGGGATCTAGCCAGAATAAGGATGGCAAGCTACCAACAAAGAATGGCTGGTGCCTACAACAAAAATGTCAGGATAAGGAAGTTCCAAGTTGGAGACATGGTATTAAGAAAAGCATTTCAAAATACTATTAATCCTGCTGACGGGAAGCTAGCACCAAAATGGGAAGGTCCCTACTTAATTGAAGCCGAAGCAGGAAAAGGGGCATACAGGCTGTTAACCATGGAAGGGAACTTGTTGCCAAGAGCATGGAATGCTGTTCACTTAAAGAAATATTTCATGTGAACATGATCCTTCATGCATGTGATCCTTACATTGGAGTATCCTTGAAGGATCCCGGTGCCATCGATGATCCTCATTCTGGTAATATGCTTATCCTAGAAACTATTATATTTTCCTATTTTTTACCTAAGGATAAGGATCACGTATCCTTCATCCTCTACTCACAAACCATTTGAGTTATGATAGTTCAGGTATCTTCAGCAAATCTTCAGAGATCTCCAAAAGCACCAAAGATCCTTGGGTCCAACCCCAGTTATCCTTGGGACTATCCCCAGTTCCCGCCAAGCAGCGCACGATGATCCTGATATAGTTCACGTCTTTGGGATCAGTACCCACTTCCGGGGCTGGCGACCTCATCGTACTGGCTATACCCAGGATCCTACGTATAATGGTGGACGCACCATACATCCGTTCCTAAGGTTTCTAACGTTTTCACGTTAGCTAAGGTTTTGACATTTTCATGTCACTAAGTTTGGATAGTTGCCAGAAAGGGCCATACTCCAGTTTACATACGATCCTTTGGGCTTGTCCCCAGTTATTCTATGGGCTTGTCCCCAGTGATCCTCCGGGATCATCCCCAGTTATCCTTTGGGCTTGTCCTCAGTGATCCTCTGGGATCATTCTCAGTTATCCTTTGGGCTTGTCCCCAGTGATCCTCTGGGATCATTCTCAGTTATCCTTTGGGCTTGTCCCCAGTTACTAACTTATCCTTTATATTGGCTTAGTCCCAAGTTGTATTCCATTTTTTCAGGTTTTCGAAGTTAAACAATTAAGGATCCTTAATCCTTATTATCCATTAAAGTTTTACCTATGGTGATTCCGATTAAAGGTTAGGATCCTAACTTGGATCCTCAGGTATGATCCTTAACTATTTTTAATTCATTATTCATCATCCTAACCAACCCTGATACTTTGACAACCGAACCTATGATCCTTGAACTAAAATACTTTGAATAATTCCAATATGAGGATATTTGATCTAGGATCATATCCTAAGTTATCAAACACTTTTTCAACTCTCGTTATTTTAACAAATATAGCAATAAGAAATAAGAGGATTATTGAAGGATAACAACACAAGATAAGCCAGAAAAGTTAAGTTATATTATTTAACAAAAGGATCATTAACCCTTTCAAAAAGTTGTCAAAATTGCCAACCCACATTTCTACCAGCAAAACGTGGCCCGTCCACATGGGTTGGGCAAAGGGTGTCCATTGTCTATGCGGTCTTAGCATTTTTGCAGGAAAGTAAAAGCGGCAGGATCACAAAGGCTTCATCCCCCAAACAGAGGATCCCTCCACCTTTTGTAATCCTACCTATTGTCTAAAAGGATCCAGGCTCCTTAACCCTAAGAAACTATTGTTTAAATTACAGACCATAATTGTTTCACAAACCATCACCCACAAACCACTACCAAAAAACCTAAAAAATTGGGCTCCGGCCTAGTCAACAATATCCATCATCGCCCAATCATGCAGCTTACTTCTCCGCTGCTCCATCTCCACCAGCATCTTCACCTTGATCCTTGCCAGCATCACCTCCCTCCAGCCTTGGGACATCCTCATCATCTTCCTCATCATCCAAGTCCGCCAGCCTTGCCTTCCAACCTTCAACGTCCCATGAGCTTTTGTCAAAGGTGGGATCCTGAGCCTCCTCAGCCATTTGAAGTTGGATCTTGTACATAGCAATCGCCGCTGAGACCTTGGCATCTTGGGTGATCTCCTGCTTCTCGTTATCCATGTCAATCAGCCTTTGAGCAGCTTCATCTTTGGTAGCTTGGAGTTCCTTCTCAAGATCCGCTATCGTAAGATCCTTTAATACACCCATTTGCTGAAGGTCGGCAATCTGGCTCTCCTGATTTTCAACGTGGCCAAGATAAGTTTCAATCTCAGCAAGTTTCTGCAACAAAAAAAAAAAGAGACAAGCTCAGAATCAGGTGATCCTCAAGAAGGATACTAGAGACAGATAACCAACAGGGGCAGTGATCCTCACCTCGTTCACATAATCAAGAAATTGCTGACGAAGGAGAGGGAATCCTTGGAGTTCATCAGAAGCTTTCCTCTTTTTTCCCTTGCCCCGGATAGATGCTTTAGGAGCTGATGCTGAAGGACTGGCAGCAGGAGCCTTCTTCTTCTTTGAAGACGTGACATTGGCAAGATCACTTATCCCAAACTTAGAAGCGGATTTAACAGACCTGGCAGACTTTCCGGCACCTACACAATTCAAAAACAAGATAAGTTCCCTTGTTAAATTAAATACTTTCACATAAAACTTATTTGCTATGAGGATACTTACTTGACATTGTGGCAGATGCAGAGGGATATCTCTTGAGAATCTTGGATAATGATTTGGAAGCTTCTGACTTCAGAATTAAGCTTCTTGAAGGCTAACACTCTTTCTTTGGCAGCAGGGGTCAACTTTTAAGTGAGCAACAGAGATAGCTGCAAAAAAGAAAAGACATCAGTGATCCTCATCATAAAGACAGGACTGATAGTGATCCTTCAAGGATCCTCTACCACTACCATGAGTGGCCCATTCCTTGGCAGATCCTTCCCATCCGGGATGGAATCCCTCTTAACAAAGAAAAATCGACGTTTCCAGTTTGGTATCGTTCTTGGAACCTTGAAGATTGGATGATCCTCCCCGGCTTTCCGTTTCAACAAGTACCGGTGAGAACCAAAGGTGGTGAGATCATAGAGCTCAGCTAACACTGACATCCCCAAATCAATCCCTTCTTGCTCGATGATCCTCTCGAAGGTATATAGAACCCTCCAGATCATCGGCATAGCTTGGATATATGAGATGCCGGTAAGAGAAAAGAAGGATTGGGTAAATGTCGGAAAAGGATATGAATACCCGATGAGGAAAGGAGTAGCAGGAAAGGCCACCCAAGTGTCCGAAACAAAAATCACTCAAAGCAGTAGGATCAAAAGACTTAAAAACAACATTCGCCGGGAAGCAATGGCGAATCTTGTCTATCTGGATATCGGTAAACAGCACCTCTCCATAGGAGAATCCTGATAATCCCCTGGCTTTTCAAGGGATATCTTTCTTAGAGCCTTTGTGCGGTGAATTCCGAAGAAGCATGTTCGAGACGAAAACAGGGTAAAATAAGAGAAGAACAGAGCAAAGAAGAGAAAGAAGAAGATGATACCTGATCAAGCCTTCGGTGACGATTATAAAGGGAGATACTTCGAATTTAAATACAAAATGATCCTAACCCTATCTCCTATTTATAATGAGATTCGCAGGGATTGTCACATCAGTGACGTAAATATCATAACGGCTAGTTCCATGTGCAACGGCTAGTAAATCGGAATCGTCCGTTTAGAGATAAGCTCAAACAAAATATAACTCATCTATTTACATCAAACTCCTTATATTTTGGGGGCAATTGTTGGGCTGGATTTTACTATAAATGATCCTTATACGTGATCCTGACCAGTGATCCTTGTTTCTTTGGCAGATAGTGATCCTCAGCCAGACTTCAGGATCAGGATCATGGGACGATATGGTGATCCTTACACTAACGGTCACTTCCACTTGTTACAAAATTGTTTTGCAGGAACACCTAGCAGGATATGCCCTACACATCATGATCCAGGGACGCGTTTTCACAAATATGGCAAGAGCTAAATTGGAGATAGACGTTGTACCGGATATGGAAACTTAGCTTGATTAATGGGCAGCAATTTAGGCTAGATTATCTTTATTTCTAAAGGGGTAATGAGCTGATTAGTGGTCTATCTACCTAAAATAAGTTACCTACACATGTATAAATACCCATCTTCCTCATTCGGAAAACACACACAACATACGACACAACTCTCAACACTTAGACACTCAGTGATCCTTGTACTCAGCTCATTATCATCCGAAGTTGTAACTACATTTTTATTATATTGAAGTTGGTGATCGGTAGTTGCCATCACCCGAGGTTTTTTATGCCGGAGATCATACATTGATCAAGGGCTTTTTCCTCGTATAAATCATTGTGTCTTTGTATCTTTATCACAGAAGTGATCCTTTACTTTCATAGCTAACCAAGCATCATACCCGTTTACATAAAGTTTGGTTACATTATCTTTGTGTGATTTTTGACCAAAACAGTTTGGCGCCCACCGTGGGGCAATTGGTGCTTCATTCATAAAGAAAATCTTTTGTCCGAAATCATTTCAAAGAGTTACATGGCTTCATCATTGAAGAACACCTCCACCGATGTGTGTTTTGGATTTGTTGGATTTCTTGTTGCTTATATGGGTTGGTTGTGTAAATAGGGTTAATTTAGGGATTTGTTTGTTATGTATCTAATGAAATTTTAAATTCTAATATCATAAAATTGGTAATTAGAAAATCTGTCCATGGGAGATTGCCTTACAAATATCTGAACTCTTATCTTAGATGTCTTTTAAATAGCTTGCCTTTAGTGAAAGTTGTAAGATTTCAGTCTTTTTTCAACTGTTTCACATTTTATGGTTTCTTTAAACACTTTTTCTATCCAAATTAGCCCTGTTTTCAAGTGTCCAATACCCGGGCTAGACTATGTTGTATTTGTAAAGGGTTCCGGGCCCCACGATATTCAATATCATTATCAACAAGACAGACCTCCAAATGAGGTAATCGTCAGCCGTAAATGCGCAGAGGCTGTTCTTCGAGGTGCTCAGGTAACATCCAACTATACATGTTATTTTTTTGTTTATATTTAATTAATTTTAATGTTCTTGTTGTGATGTTTGTGTAAGTATATGTGTCTGGTATATTAGCGTGCAGTGCTCATGTTGAAAAAAGGGATAAAGTTGCAGTTTCGGTTGGTGTTGAATAGCCCGGTCGTAACGGTGAATGGGCTACGGGAATTACACGGTCAAGGGTTTGGAAAAGGCGTTCATAACCAGAATATCAGGGTACAAGCTGCTTTTACTCGTTTGATATTGTGTATTCAGTTTTATATGATTCTTATATGTTTATTTCATTTGTTTCTCACTCGATTATGTTTATTTCGTTAGTTACTGGTCTTCTAAAAGTGTTTTTAAGGAGGGGATAATCTTTACTTTTAAACCTATACTACCAGGCTAAAATAAATATATCTTTGTTTCCGACGGCTATGGTTCCGCCATGAAACAGTTGCGACAACGGTGTATTCTTCATCAGAATCGGTAGGGTTGGGGTAAGTTTTTGGGTTGATGCGTTCGATTGTTCTTCTCCGGTAACTCTGATTTTGAATGAGGTTTTTTTTTATGACTTAGTGGTTAAGTAAGGACTGGATTGATGTAACATTCCTATTTTTATCATGTAAATTATAAGTATGGTTAAATTTATTAACCACTAGTAACTAATAACTAGTTTATTTTTAATATAAATATTCAACCCAAATAGTTTTAAACACTATTTTATAAATTTGGTTGAAATATTATATTATTTAGCCTGTATATGGGTGACCTTTCTAATAAAATAAAAGTATATAAAAACTTATATTATTAGACAGGTAGTCTACGGGTAAGTTAATTATTAGAAATATGAAATTTCTAGACAGGCCTAGGAACCATATAATAATTATTATAAAAATAACATTATATTTGAACCTACTCTATTTTAATGAAACTTAGACCCAAATGTAGACAAAAATATTCTCGTTCTAATGACATATTATAAAACGTCATATCTTAGAAATTATACGCGCCAAATAAGTGAAGCAGTTAAATTAATTATAATATATATATATAATAAAATATAAATAAAATAAAGATATATGTACACTTACGTGTACATTATAAAAATTATAAATAAATAAATAACTTTACTACAAATAAAAGATAGATATCAATAGCATTAAATGAGTTTTTCTATGTATTCATAAATAACTAAATGATGTACGTGTCTTTAAAATTTTAATTATACAATAAATTTTAGTTATATTTCAATAAAATATTAACAATATTATTTTGTTAACATTCTTTTGGAGTACAGAATGATATCATATATGGAATTCACAAGTAATTTATATGGATAGCAACAATAAAATAATATAATAGAAAAACTTACACTTTATCTAAATGTATACGTGTGTGCATGCAATTTAATGCATATAGTAGGTGTACATGAGAATTAATACGAGTGATACGTGTCTTATTCTAGTGAAAAAGGAATCTTAATTCAAACGTGTATGGCAAGTTCAAACTTCATTATAAATAAGAAGGCAGCTATTCAGCCTTCAATCTGCTAAAACCTTCTTCATACATTCGCCGTTTCTCTCTCTCTATTTCTAATGTTTATTTTATTTTTACCTCATAATAATAATAATGCCCTGCCTCGTTTTAAGTGTTTTAACCCCCGATCACCGCTACCCTTTCCGATTGATCTGAGCCCCATAACGCATGTCAAGGCTCTGCCCGACTAAGTTCGTTTGGATTCTATCTCGGGACTTCGGGACAAGGTTGATTTAGGGGTACTATACTTAACACGAATGCATTATAGTTTTATATAGCTCAAAAGTTATACCCGAAATTTATACCAGGAATCTTTCTAGTTGAACCCTAAAGTTACACAAAGGGTCCATTCTCTTTCTCACCGCTTTATTCTCTTTTTATAATTTACCCAAAACTATTATTTATTATTTCTATTTTATAAACAAACTTTCATCAAAAGTCATGCCTATTATTTTATTTACCCAATAGGGAACCATAGTTGAAACACCCAAGTAATCCTGCACAACTCCTAAAATTTTCATAGCAATCAGAATCAGGATTAGGGCCCCTAAAACTCAGGGGGGGGGGGGGGCAATTCCCATTCGATATTATCTTCAAATCTCGTTGTCAAAATTAAAATTTATTATTCTGTCAACTCAGCAAAGCTACCCCGAAACGTGTTCACCCTACCCTACTTTTGTTACCCGTCGCGCCACGCGACAGGACCATGTTTCCCTGTCGCGACACGCGAAGGAGACCAAATTTCAGATATAAATAGGGGGCAGTGGCACTTGAATTTTGGTGTTACTTCGACGTTAAAACTCGAATTATACACTGAGTTATAGCAGAAATCGTTCACACACCCACTAATATCGAATCACTGCCGCGGAACAGGGTAATTACTCGATCGCTATTACGATTCATTTTCCGGGATCAATATATCCAAAGAATGTCTAAGTGCCGCCCACTTTGGGTTATACTTTGTCGTTTGTCGATTAATTCGATAAATGAGTTGAAGTATTATACTTTGTCGTTTGTCGTCAATTCGATAAATGAGTTGAAGTATTGCACTTTGTCATTCATTGTGAGAATTTGATCTCGTGAGTTATCGTAACTGCTGTATTGATCACTAACCCTGTTTTGTGTGCATTATTGTCAAAATTAGGTTAACAGGGCTAAAATCATATTCTGTCAGTACTAAATCTGCAATGTGAGTTATTCTTCTTTTATAAACTCTTTTCTCACAGTTTGTGAGTTGTTAACTGTTTTTACAATACTCCAAATTATTTTCAGAATTATAACTTACAGTGATTAAGTTTATGTAATCACCAAATTACAGCCGGTATGTGGGGTATTGTGCACATTACTTGATAATCTTCACCATTGGGGCAACCATTGGTGATATGACCATAATCACAGACACCATTGGACAGGTGGGCCAATGGGTCGAGTGGTAAAGTACTGTGGGTAGTTGGTTGATATCAGAAACATTGTAAAAGATCTTAACACTGTGAATTATAACAAATGTGTCATTTTCAATAAATAGGATAATTCACTCAGTATTTCCCGCTGACAAAACCTTTTTAAAACGCGTTTCAGGTAATTACAATAGATTGGAGTAAGGATTGGATCCGACACGGAAGGACTTCAAGAAGTGGCTTATTTTATTAATCAAATCAAATTAAGAAATTTTGTTTTTATTAAAAGCTACCTTTGTAAAACTTGGAATTTATTCCATCTATTTAAATAAAATCCGGTGTTTCTAAACTCTGATATTTTTCCTAACTCACGGTCCTGATGAAATTTCCGCTGCAACGTTTTTCAAAATAATCACCGGTACCACTGGACTGCTCGCGGCTTCCGATTCCGGCCAGGATGGGATCGGGGCCGTGACAGTAAAGGTGGTATCAGAGCTAAGCCACTACTTTAAGCCTATAAGTGTTGTGATAACAATACTTAAATAAAAGAGTTAGGAGATTGCTATTAACTGGTAGCACATCTGATAGAATTTAGACTTGAACATAAGAAAAGATGCCTTAGTATAAACTAAGCCACTTGTTTAGAGCAAGTAGGTGTTATAATAATAATACCTAAGCTTAAACGGAAAGTTAGAAACTTAATATTATCTGGTAACATTCTGAATGATATTTAGACTTGAACTTAAGAATTTTGCCTTAAAATAAACTTTAAGGTAAATTACTTATATAAATATAGTGTAATGGATACTGGTATGTCATAAGAATGACGGTTAGCAGGCAATAGCACTTAATTGCTATTTATTCTTGCTTATTGATATTATTTGGTCTAGAATAAGATATGTTATGGGAATACAAATTTCCTTGATTCTGGATAAAAGTCCTAATAAAAGAGACACTTTTAAAATCTTGAAAAGATACTATTTATGGGAAATAGAAAATTTTCTCCGGCAAAACTGGGTATAGAGTAGCAGACTCTCCAGCTTGTCCGGATATACTGAGGTTACCTCTCCGGCGTGAACCGGGTAAGATGGGTATATGAAATGTTAAACAAGTGAAAAGATTTCCCTAAATAAGTATCATGGCCTGATATCAGACTTGTTTTTGAAAATAAGAATCTGTTAAATACATTAACCTTATAAAGGGTATGTATATTACAGCATGTGAAATATATGATTATATAGATAGGTATATCTATAAGACAATTCCAAAAGCCATAACGATTGATAATTAAGGATAAAGCACAAGTATATGTGTTAATAATAAATCTAGATTCCTTTATCAAGAATCTCTTACCTATAGTGATATCAAACATTATTTTGTTTGATTATCTACCTCGTAACTCGAGCAACAATAATAAATGGAAACCCATTAAGTTGGGACACCATAAGAATTACCAATGCGTTACCATAAATTATTAACGCCATAAATTATGAACGCAAGAAAGAAGCATGTAAAGTGGTGCTAATGCACAAGAAAACACATGAAACTTAAATTATACGTCCACAGACGTCAAAGTTATCACACACAACTTCCAAGGCAAGACCTTTGAAAAATATAAATTAGGCACGATGACACCAATATTAATTCCGTCGGTATAAGTACTACTAATCAAAAAGCGGTATTTTGCCACATGATCTTACAAAACGATCAAAATCTCGTTAAGATACATTGGAACAAAATTTCACAAACATCGGTGCATAGACTAACCCGAGTCATAATTATTAGCCCTACAAAAGAAGTCATATATTTTTGCAAATCCCCTATTTCATTTCACTTCATTTGACATTCTCTGATAATATCATTTAACAAATAGTTATCACACGAAATTCCAGATAAGAAGTTCTTATATTTCTTTCGTTGCAATTCTGACTTCTGCCTATAAAGAGTTGACTTTCGTGTTTCTACTTCCTCTAATAGTCATCATACCATGAGGATTTCTTTCATAGTAGCAAATATTGATCTATTCCATTTCTTGGTAAATCCACATTTTACACATGCACTGTTTGTTGCGCATGTGGTTCGTTTGATTTATGAAGACCACTTGAGGGCTTCATTCTAATTTGTAATTTTTATCAAAAGTTCGAATATCGTATCACTATACTTAATCTTTGCATTTATAAACCACGTTTATTGCAAAACATTGACTCTTTGATATCAAGTCAATAAGTTTCTTGAAAAACTCAATCTCCTTTAGCATACATGGTTTTTGTTGTAACCATATCCAAAATTTCTTATTGATACATGAACTTGTTTTGCTTACACCAAGTTCAATTGTTTGAACTTGCTCGCATTACGTATTCAATTCAAAGCCCCATATGATGGATTGAAGCCATCATATTCAAAATAGTCCCGACAAGCACTTCAATTCTCTGAACCATAACATGCTTGTTTAGTCTTCGAATTCATCAAATCATATCTTTGATTACGATCACCTTGTGGTGACATTTTTCACAACATTTGAAATTGCGCTAATCTCGTTTAAATTATTTATTTTTAGTAAATATTTGTAATAAAATATTAATAATAGTAGGTATTAATATTATTTTCAGGTATTAAGGGTATTATCAAGACAGGTATTGGATAGCATAGCCTTAGTTAGGCATAGACTGATCACCTATGCTTAAACAAGGCAGCGCTAACCAATATCCAACCATGATAATAACTAGTAAATCATCATACCTTTTTAGTAAATTTTAATTGTATATAAAAATATTTTACTTTGTACTAAAAAAAAGATAAGACATATTTTTATAAAACAACACCAGAATTAGAGGGACGAATAAAATTATACAAATAATTATGTATTACATATTTTGTGATAACTATGTACTATAACACTCTAGCAATAAAATAACCATATAAGAATAATACATTAGTCAGCGACTACATTGGGTTAGAAGAACATTATAATACATAAAGAATAGTCACCACAACATTTGTAACTACATTTTACAATGCTATATGGTTTCAAAACAAAAATAAGTAATCACATAGAATTGACCCAGTGTTATATAAAATATTTTACAAATACTTTTACCCCTTTTTATTCACAACTTTCATTTAAACGTTATAAATAATAGTGATTCTTTTACAAAATCATAATACTAAAATATTTTGTAAATGTAATAACTTCACTATAGTATTTTGTAATCTATATTACATAATAAATATAAGTTATTTTACATAATATAATAAAATACTATTTATTTGAAAATGGTAACCCTTTTACATATAAAAATGCGAAACAAATAATATATATTACATATGCTTTACAAATATAATATAATAGTTGGTCATGTCAAAACAACTTATTTTTATTATATTTCCATCTCTAAGACATAGTATGAAAAATATAGTCACTAATAGTGTACTATCACATTATTTCACCATTTAAAACAACTTGGAACTCTAATACACTAACTCTATTGTCCTTTGGTGTATCTTTGCAATTCACTCATCTTAACACATAGAATTTCTCATATCATAATCTACTATTTGACAAATTATTTTTCATGCTTTTATTTCATTTTGAACCCGTCAATTCTAAGTCTTCCTCAGTTGCCAATCAAAGTAAGTTTTCTTTTGACAAAGAATTTTATTAATTCTAAAAAGTCCTTCACATACATTTTAACTATATATTGATCATATATCTTTTGGCCTGAACCTAGTCATTTCGGAAATTATATCATTTCATCTCATTCATTTTACATCGATTTCTTGAACTAATTCAGTCGAATCATTGAGTCATATTTATTGTACAACTCATATTCACAAAATTTAATATTTTGATTTGATATCATTTACCTTAATATTATTCTTTTTGATCAAAAAGTAACATAACTCTAAAAGAAATATCGTAGCCCAAATCTCGAGGACGAGATTTAAAACACGGTGGGGAGGATGTAACATTCCTATTTTTATCATGTAAATTATAAGTATGGTTAAATTTATTAACCACTAGTAACTAATAACTAGTTTATTTTTAATATAAATATTCAACCCAAATAGTTTTAAACACTATTTTATAAAGTTGGTTGAAATATTATATTATTTGGCCTGTATATGGGTGACCTTTCTAATAAAATAAAAGTATATAAAAACTTATATTATTAGACAGGT